>NC_048573.1:74705680-74765680 GCF_013265735.2 Oncorhynchus mykiss
GCAGTAGATGCTCTCTGCGCTTTTAACGGACCTCTGAGACTATCACAGTGCAGGTGCATTTATACGGAGACTTGATTACACACAGGTGGATTGTATTTATCATCATTAGTCATTTAGGTCAACATTGGATCATTCAGAGATCCTCACTGAACTTCTGGAGAGAGTTTGCTGCACTAAAAGTAAAGGGGCTGAATAATTTTGCACGCCCAATTTTTCAGTTTTTGATTTGTTAAAAAAGTTTGAAATATCCAATAAATGTCGTTCCACTTCATGATTGTGTCCCACTTGTTGTTGATTCTTCACAAAAAAATACAGTTTTATATCTTTATGTTTGAAGCCTGAAAGGTCGCAAAGTTCAAGGGGGCCGAATACTTTCGCAAGGCACTGTACATACCCATAACATGATGCTGCCACCACAATACATACCCATAACATGATGCTGCCACCACAATACATACCCATAACATGATGCTGCCACCACAATACATACCCATAACATGATGCTGCCACCACAATACATACCCATAACATGATGCTGTCACCATAATACATACCCATAACATGATGCTGCCACCACGATACATACCCATAACATGATGCTGCCACCACAATACATACCCAGAACATGATGCTGTCACCATAATACATACCCATAACATGATGCTGCCACCACAATACACACCCATAACATAATGCTGCCACCACAATAGTTGAAAATACAACTGGATCAACAACATTGCAAGCACTCCATTTTACTGGCCTGTATGACAATGGGTAAAGAAAGAATCCATTGCTGAATTCCACTCCGAATCATTCCTTCTGTTAGCAACAAGGCTGTTAAGTAATGCAGGAAGACAAAATCGCAAAGAAATTAACTTTTTGGCCAAAATTAAAATCTACAGGTTTGGGTCAAATCCAATACAAAACAGAACACAGAGTGAAAACCTCTCTATTTTCAAGTATTGTGGTGGCAGCATCATGTTATGGGTATGCTTGTCATCGGCAGGGTCTGGGGAGTTTGTCAGGAACAAAATAAATATGAAAGGAGAAAAGCCCAGACAAAAAGGTAGAGGAAACCCACACTTCAGTCTTCTGAAAACCGAACCCTGAGATAGGTTTATTTGTCAGCGAGACAATTACACATATTTTGATCCAAAACCAAATTTACTGAGTCTGGGAAATTTTTACGAAAACATTGAATATTTGTTGCCCTAAGAGTAATGCAAAGTTGGTAGAATCTTAATGAAAATGTTTCATAACTGTAATACCTCGGGGGCATTGTCACGAACCGGCTCAAAGCCCGAAACAAAAGGGAGACAACGTGGAGATAAGGTGTAACAAAATATATATTTATTAACTAAAGCAACTAAGGAAAATATACAATGGTGTGTGTAATCAGTAATCAGTAGTTTAAGTGAGTGTTTTTTTATGCATGAATGTGATAATGCAGGGTGTTGAAAGATGCTAAAGCAAACAACCAAAAACCACCAAGAAACACAACAAAATCCATAAAGGTGTCTGCATGGAGAGAGTCTTCTCCATGAATGGGGAAGTGGTGTATTTATCCTGGGAGACACCGGGCCCAGGTGTTTCCCATGTAGCTGACGACCCTCCCAACTCCGCCCACCAGCGTCCTAATAAGGAAACAACAAAGAGAGAATACGGCAGACAGAGTGGGAGGGTCGTCACAGTATCCAACGTACTGAAATACTGTAATGTCACATTTCTTGAGTTGCCTAGATATCTACTTAATCTGTGTCTGGCCATGATGAGCTCATATTCATAGTAAAAACAAATATCAGTGTCTTTCAGAATTCGCGGGCAGTGCAGCATATTTAGGTTTGGGATAAAGTAAATGCAAAACATGATTGAATTCCAACGATCTGTTTACAGGACCACAATAAGTTTTTTTTTTTTGTCTTTCAGAAATGGTCAGATACATCAAATGTCAAACCAACAACAAAAAACGTTCTGCCAACACCTCCAAAAACATATGATCAAGCTGGCTGTCTGCTATTTCCTTTAGATATGCTGTCTAGAGACTGTCTGCTGTTTCCTTTAGATATGCTGTCTAGAGACTGTCTGCTATTTCCTTTAGATATGCTGTCTAGAGACTGTCTGCTGTTTCCTTTAGATATGCTGTCTAGAGACTGTCTGCTATTTCCTTTAGATATGCTGTCTAGAGACTGTCTGCTGTTTCCTTTAGATATGCTGTCTAGAGACTGTCTGCTATTTCCTTTAGATATGCTGTCTAGAGACTGTCTGCTGTTTCCTTTAGATATGCTGTCTAGAGACTGTCTGCTGTTTCCTTTAGATATGCTGTCTAGAGACTGTCTGCTATTTCCTTTAGATATGCTGTCTAGAGACTGTCTGCTGTTTCCTTTATATATGCTGTCTATAGACTGTCTGCTGTTTCCTTTAGATATGCTGTCTAGAGACTGTCTGCTATTTCCTTTAGATATGCTGTCTAGAGACTGTCTGCTGTTTCCTTTAGATATGCTGTCTAGAGACTGTCTGCTATTTCCTTTAGATATGCTGTCTAGAGACTGTCTGCTGTTTCCTTTAGATATGCTGTCTAGAGACTGTCTGCTATTTCCTTTAGATATGCTGTCTAGAGACTGTCTGCTGTTTCCTTTAGATATGCTGTCTAGAGACTGTCTGCTGTTTCCTTTAGATATGCTGTCTAGAGACTGTCTGCTATTTCCTTTAGATATGCTATCTAGAGACTGTCTGCTGTTTCCTTTATATATGCTGTCTATAGACTGTCTGCTGTTTCCTTTAGATATGCTGTCTAGAGACTGTCTGCTATTTCCTTTAGATATGCTGTCTAGAGACTGTCTGCTGTTTCCTTTAGATATGCTGTCTAGAGACTGTCTGCTATTTCCTTTAGATATGCTGTCTAGAGACTGTCTGCTGTTTCCTTTAGATATGCTGTCTAGAGACTGTCTGCTATTTCCTTTAGATATGCTGTCTAGAGACCGTCTGCTTTACTCGAAGTCATCAGCACACAGTTGTTTTGGGTTAACTGCCTTGCTCAAGGGTATAACGGAAGATTTTTCCCCAAATTGCCTGCTCAGGAATTAGAACCAGCGATCTTCCAGTTACTGGGCTACCGCTCTTAACCATTAGGCTACATGCCGCGTTATGCACCACAGGGCAGTATAGTGTAGTGAAATCTGTTTCGACTGATTAAAGCACACTTCAACCTTCAACAGGTCTCTGCGTCGCAGGAAAGAAGCACTTTAGTGATTACCAGCGTGACAACTGGCTTCTCTTAGCCCTCTGACCATTTCCCTAGTGATGAAATATATCTGACCGATTCCCACAGTATTCCAACATGATCTAGTCTACTTTGAAGTCAAGGCAATTTGCCTGAACCACTGCACCAAATCACTGATGCAGAAACACCTTTTTTGAAAACATTTCACATCAAATACACTCAGTGGACAGTTTGTTAGGTACACCACCACGTTCACGAAAATGGATTGCTTCGACAGTCTGAGTCACGTGGCCGTGGCTATATAAAGCAGGCGGAAAATCATTGAGGCATTCAGTTACTATTCAATTTAATGTTAGAATGGGCAAAACGGCCTCCCGGGTGGCGCAGTGGTCTAGGGCACTGCATCGCAGCGCTAGCTGTGTCACCAGAGACTCTGGGTTCGCGCCCAGGCTCTGTCGCAGCCAGCCGTGACCGGGAGTCCTTCCCTCAGTAAGAGCATTGACTTGGGTCGTGGCTGGGTCTTCCAGCATGATAACGACCCGAAACACACAACCAGGGCAACTAAGGAGTGGCTCCGTAAGAAGCATCTCAAGGTCCTGGAGTGGCCTAGCCAGTCTCCAGACCTGAACCCAATAGAAAATCTTTGGAGGGAGCTGAAAGTCCGTATTGCCCAGCGACAGCCCCGAAACCTGAAGGATCTGGAGAAGGTCTGTATGGAGGAGTGGGCCAAAATCCCTGCTGCAGTGTGTGCAAACCTGGTCAAGAACTACAGGAAATGTATGATCTCTGTAATTGCAAACAAAGGTTTCTGTACCAAATATTAAGTTCTGCTTTTCTGATGTATCAAATACTTATGTCATGCAATAAAATGCAAATTAATTACTTAAAAATCATACAATGTGATTTTCTGGATTTTTGTTTTAGATTCCGTCTCTCACAGATGAAGTGTACCTATGATAAAAATTACAGACCTCTACATGCTTTGTAAGCAGTAAAACCTGCAAAATCGTCAGTGTATCAAATACTTGTTCTCCCCACTGTACATATGAGATGAGTAATGCAGGGTATGTAAACATTATATTAAGTGGCATTGTTTAAAGTGGCTAGTGATACATGCATTACATAAAGATGGCAAGATGCAGTAGATGCTCTCTGCGCTTTTAACGGACCTCTGAGACTATCACAGTGCAGGTGCATTTATACGGAGACTTGATTACACACAGGTGGATTGTATTTATCATCATTAGTCATTTAGGTCAACATTGGATCATTCAGAGATCCTCACTGAACTTCTGGAGAGAGTTTGCTGCACTAAAAGTAAAGGGGCTGAATAATTTTGCACGCCCAATTTTTCAGTTTTTGATTTGTTAAAAGAGTTTGAAATATCCAATAAATGTCGTTCCACTTCATGATTGTGTCCCACTTGTTGTTGATTCTTCACAAAAAAATACAGTTTTATATCTTTATGTTTGAAGCCTGAAATGTGGCTAAAGGTCGCAAAGTTCAAGGGGGCCGAATACTTTCGCAAGGCACTGTACATACCCATAACATGATGCTGCCACCACAATACATACCCATAACATGATGCTGCCACCACAATACATACCCATAACATGATGCTGCCACCACAATACATACCCATAACATGATGCTGCCACCACAATACATACCCATAACATGATGCTGTCACCATAATACATACCCATAACATGATGCTGCCACCACGATACATACCCATAACATGATGCTGCCACCACAATACATACCCAGAACATGATGCTGTCACCATAATACATACCCATAACATGATGCTGCCACGACAATACACACCCATAACATAATGCTGCCACCACAATAGTTGAAAATACAACTGGATCAACAACATTGCAAGCACTCCATTTTACTGGCCTGTATGACAATGGGTAAAGAAAGAATCCATTGCTGAATTCCACTCCGAATCATTCCTTCTGTTAGCAACAAGGCTGTTAAGTAATGCAGGAAGACAAAATCGCAAAGAAATTAACTTTTTGGCCAAAATTAAAATCTACAGATTTGGGTCAAATCCAATACAAAACAGAACACAGAGTGAAAACCTCTCTATTTTCAAGTATTGTGGTGACCGCATCATGTTATGGGTATGCTTGTCATCGGCAGGGTCTGGGGAGTTTGTCAGGAACAAAATAAATATGAAAGGAGAAAAGCCCAGACAAAAAGGTAGAGGAAACCCACACTTCAGTCTTCTGAAAACCAAACCCTGAGATAGGTTTATTTGTCAGCGAGACAATTACACATATTTTGATCCAAAACCAAATTTACTGAGTCTGGGCAATTTTGACAAAAACATTGAATATTTGTTGTCCTAAGAGTTATGCAAAGTTGGCAGAATCTTAATGAAAATGTTTCATAACTGTTATCGCAGCCAAAGGTGCTTCCGCCAAGTAATACCTCGGGGGCATTGTCACGAACCGGCTCAAAGCCCGAAACAAAAGGGAGACAACGTGGAGATAAGGTGTAACAAAATATATATTTATTAACTAAAGCGACTAAGGAAAATATACAATGGTGTGTGTAATCAGTAATCAGTAGTTTAAGTGAGTGTTTTTTTATGCATGAATGTGATAATGCAGGGTGTTGAAAGATGCTAAAGCAAACAACCAAAAACCACCAAGAAACACAACAAAATCCATAAAGGTGTCTGCATGGAGAGAGTCTTCTCCATGAATGGGGAAGTGGTGTATTTATCCTGGGAGACACCGGGCCCAGGTGTTTCCCATGTAGCTGACGACCCTCCCAACTCCGCCCACCAGCGTCCTAATAAGGAAACAACAAAGAGAGAATACGGCAGACAGAGTGGGAGGGTCGTCACAGTATCCAACGTACTGAAATACTGTAATGTCACATTTCTTGAGGTGCCTAGATATCTACTTAATCTGTGTCTGGCCATGATGAGTTCATATTCATAGTAAAAACAAATATCAGTGTCTTTCAGAATTCGCGGGCAGTGCAGCATATTTAGGTTTGAGATAAAGTAAATGCAAAACACGATTAAATTCCAAAGATCTGTTTACAGGTCCACAATAAGTTTTTTTTTTTTGTCTTTCAGAAATGGTCAGATACATCAAATGTCAAACCAACAACAAAAAACGTTCTGCTGTCTGCTATTTCCTTTAGATATGCTGTCTAGAGACTGTCTGCTATTTCCTTTAGATATGCTATCTAGAGACTGTCTGCTGTTTCCTTTAGATATGCTGTCTAGAGACTGTCTGCTGTTTCCTTTAGATATGCTGTCTAGAGACGGTCTGCTGTTTCCTTTAGATAAGCTGTCTAGAGACTGTCTGCTATTTCCTTTAGATATGCTATCTAGAGACTGTCTGCTGTTTCCTTTATACATGCTGTCTAGAGACTTTCTGCTGTTTCCTTTAGATATGCTGTCTAGAGACTGTCTGCTATTTCCTTTAGATATGCTGTCTAGAGACTGTCTGCTGTTTCCTTTAGATATGCTGTCTAGAGACTGTCTGCTATTTCCTTTAGATATGCTGTCTAGAGACTGTCTGCTATTTCCTTTAGATATGCTGTCTAGAGACTGTCTGTTGTTTCCTTTAGATATGCTGTCTAGAGACTGTCCGCTGTTTCCTTTAGATATGCTGTCTAGAGACTGTCTGCTGTTTCCTTTAGATATGCTGTCTAGAGACTGTCTGCTATTTCCTTTAGATATGCTGTCTAGAGACCGTCTGCTTTACTCGAAGTCATCAGCACACAGTTGTTTTGGGTTAACTGCCTTGCTCAAGGGTATAACGGAAGATTTTTCCCCAAATTGCCTGCTCAGGAATTAGAACCAGCGATCTTCCAGTTACTGGGCTACCGCTCTTAACCATTAGGCTACATGCCGCGTTATGCGCCACAGGGCAGTATAGTATAGTGAAATCTGTTTCGACTGATTAAAGCACACTTCAGCCTTCAACAGGTCTCTGCGTCGCAGGAAAGAAGCACTTTAGTGATTACCAGCGTGACAACTGGCTTCTCTTAGCCCTCTGACCATTTCCCTAGTGATGAAATATATCTGACCGATTTCCACAGTATTCCAACATGATCTAGTCTACTTTGAAGTCAAGGCAATTTGCCTGAACCTCTGCACCAAATCACTGATGCAGAAACACCTTTTTTGAAAACATTTCACATCAAATACACTCAGTGGACAGTTTGTTAGGTACACCACCACGTTCACGAAAATTGATTGCTTCGACAGTCTGAGTCACGTGGCCGTGGCTATATAAAGCAGGCGGAAAATCATTGAGGCATTCAGTTACTGTTCAATTTAATGTTAGAATGGGCAAAACGGCCTCCCGGGTGGCGCAGTGGTCTAGGGCACTGCATCGCAGCGCTAGCTGTGTCACCAGAGACTCTGGGTTTGCGCCGAGGCTCTGTCGCAGCCAGCCGTGACCGGGAGTTCCGTGGGGCGAAGCACAATTGGCCTAGCGTCGTCCGGGTTAGGGAGGGTTTGGCCGGTTGGGATATCCTTGTCTCATTGGGCACGAGCAACTCCTGTGGCAGGCCGGGCGCAGTGCGCGCTAACCAAGGTAGCCAGGTGCACGCTGTTTCCTCCGACACATTGGTGCGGCTGGCTTCCGGGTTGGAGGCGCGCTGTGTTAAGAAGCAGTGCGGCTTGTTTGGGTTGTGTTTCAGAGGACGTATGGCTTTCGACATTCATCTCTCCCGAGCCCGTATGGGAGTTGGAGCGATGAGACAAGATATTAAGTACTAATAATTGTATACCACGAAATTGGGGAGAAAAGGGGGTAAAATTTTAAATAAAAACATAAAAAAAAAAAATAGGCAAAACAAGTGACCTAAGCAACTTTGAGCGCGATATGATCATCGGTGCCAGGTGTACCGGATCCAGTATTTCAGCCCTCCCTGGTTTTTCACGCATGAGGGTGTCTAGGGTTTACCAAGAATGGTGCGACAAACAGAAAACATCCAGTCAGCGGCAGTCCTGTGGGAGAAAACAGCTTGTTGAGGAGAGAGGTCGAAGGCGAATGACAAGAACCGTTTTGCAGCTAACCCATGTCTAACACCTGTCTAGGCCGGGAGTGGGGTGGGGGTTCTACTATACGATTTGGAATTGTTTTAAGAAGGTCATAAGATCATTTAGATATTTGATTTAGAATTTTAAGACCCCTTGAAGTATCAAATAAAAACCTTTAAAAAATCTTATAATAATAATAATAAAATAATGATGAAATAAAATACATATTTTTAACTGCTAGTAGCCCATACAAACATGTTTAATAACATATTTGAGGTGGCAGGGTAGCCTAGGTGTTAGAGTGTTGGACTAGTAACCGGAAGGTTGCAAGTTCAAATCCCCGAGCTGACAAACCTGTCGTTCTGCCCCTGAACAGGCAGTTAACCCACTGTTCCTAGGCCATCATTGAAAATAAGAATTTGTTCTTAACTGACTTGCCTAGTTAAATAAAGGTTTAAGAAATAAAGATAGGTAACAATAACAAATCAGACATAGAGTATCTCTTTAAGCATGGTGAAGTTAATAATGACGCTGTGGAATATGACGTGGATGTTATATTAAACCATCCAGGCACATCGAAGTCCTCTTCAGTTCAGAAAGACGACTTTCATGTGTCTGGGTGAGGGCAGTTTTCAGGATATGTACTCCTCTTGTACACATGTCGAAGTATTCATCGATGAAAGCTTCAAGGGAATGTATGCACAGAAATTTAACGCGACCCTGAAGCGAGAGAAAACATTCACGTCACATATGTTTCCTACTACAATATTTTAATCTTGATGCGTCAATAAATACTTTGTGTATCTAAATTAAGTTTGTTCTGAAGTGTCTGTCCTATATATGTAAATACGACTCGAAAATATTAGCATTTTTTTTACATGTATTTATTCCCTTATTTGTACTAAACAGTCTACCCTGTCTAATCTGTGGCTTGAGGCTGGGGGTGGGTTCTATTAAATTATTTGGAATTGTTTTAAGAATGTCATACCAATGATCATTTCGCTATTACTGTGTAGCCCAAACTGTTCAGTCGCTGCAAACAGAAGTAGGCAGATCCGCTTGTGGGAGTCGATGTGGCAAAACAGAGAAAATCATTGTGTTCGTGTCCCCATATTTTCCATAGAGAGGTGATAATAGTTCAGATGCTACAAACGATTTTTTGAGAAGACCGATTTTTGAGATGTCTCCTGGTCTGACAAACACCGCTCTAGCTCACCTCAGATGAGGAGGTGCGACAGAGGCAGATGTGGTGGATTGAGACTCATCCAAACACCGCTCTAGCTCTGTCACCTTGCAGCCTAGATGAGGAAGTGCTACAAAGGCAGATGTGGTGGATTGAGAAGCATGAGAAGCATCCAAAGCATATAAAACCCTTCTCTGTCTTGAACTGACAGATTTTTCTATGTGGATTTATTTTATATTATGCTAATTATGATTTCCGCGGGGCGACGTCAACTTTAAGGGGCTAAAAGCTGAATTGCAGTACAGACCCACAGATAAAGAGTCCTAATTTAAGTCCACATAACAATTAAGTAGATTAACAAAACAAAAGCAATCTACTATATGTTGATGGTGATGAAGCCAGCATGGAGAGTTCCTTCACAATGAAAATTGGCGCTCCTGGCAACCCGCTGCAGTTAGGCTAGATGATTTGATGATGGTGATGCCAGACGATCGATGCCAGATGATGCAGTTGGCTTGCTGGCCCGGATGTTGATGTTGTAATACCTCTGTCTCCTTTCATGGTTCCTTCCTCTCTCTCTCTCTCTCTCTCTCTCTCTCTCTCTCCCCTTCCCCCCCATCCATCCCTCCCTCCCTCCATCTGTCTCCTGTCTTATCTGATCTAATGTGATCAGACTATTGAGATATCCGGGAGGGATGTCATTGGAGTAGAGCTGGTACTAGGTAGAGAGATATGAGTTGTCTGTGAGGGATGTCATTAGTGGAGGGCTGAGGTTACTCTAGGTAGAGATAGATTAGTTAAATAGGGTAGATATACTGTATATAATCTATCCACAGTAGACGTGTTTATAACAGGCGTGTATGTGTGTTGTTGTCCTTTAAGCCTGGCTGAGACTAGGTAGAGGTAGGGGACAGACAGACAGATGGATGAGCGGGCGGGAATGCGGACAGACATGCAGACAGGCAGGCAGGCAGGCAGGCAGGCAGGCAGGCAGGCAGGCAGGCAGGCAGGCAGGCAGGCAGGCAGGCAGGCAGGCAGGCAGGCAGGCAGGCAGGCAAGTAGAAAGGCAGGAAGGAAGCAAACAGGCACACAGAAACGCAGACACGCAGACAGACAGTCAGGCAGGAAAGTAGAAAGGCAGGAATCAGACAGACAGACAGACAGACAGGCAGGCAGGCAGGCAGGCAGGCAGGCAGGCAGGCAGGCAGGCAGGCAGGCAGGCAGGCAGACAGACACACAGAAACGCAGACACGCAAACAGACAGACAGGCAGGAAGGCAGTCAGGCAGTAAAGTAGATAGGCAGGAAGCAGACAGGCAGTTAGGCAGGTAGACAGGCAGACAGTCAGGCAGTCAGGCAGTCAGGCAGGAAAGTAGAAAGGCAGGCAGCAAAACACACTGCATCCTCAGGAGGATGAGATTATGAGGTGGGATAGCAGCAGCAGGATGCTCCTTACCCATAAACCATAGAGGTAAAAAACGGGCCGAGCCCCCCACGTTCCTGCTGTCAGGGTCGGGACAAAACACAGTGACAGTCATTACTGCTGTCTAAGACAACGTCCCTATTAGATAGAGGGGTTAACGTGAAGTGTCAGCAGTCGAGACGTGTGTGTCTGTGTGTACCCAGACACAAAGACACACACACACACACACACACACACACACACACACACACACACACACACACACACACACACACACACACACACACACACACACACACACACACACACACACACACACACACACATCAATGGCTCTGATGCACTAGTCTGGTACATGAGCCTTTATGGTACACTGGACCATTTACACTGTTACTGTGGAGACAGGGAGGCAGGGAGGCAGGGAGACAGTGAGACAGAGAGACGGAGACAGGGAGACAGGGATACAGGGATACAGGGAGACAGGGAGACAGGGAGACAGAGAGACAGGGAGACAGAGAGACAGGGAGACAGGGAGACAGGGAGACAGGGAGGCAGGGATACAGGGAGGCAGGGAGACAGGGAGGCAGGGAGACAGGGAGACAGGGAGACAGGGAGACAGGGAGACAGCTGAGGCATGGATGCAGGGAGACAGGGAGACAGAGAAGAAGGGAGACAGGGAAGGGGGACAGGGAGACAGGGAAACTGGGAGACTGGGAGACAGGGAGGAAGGAGAAAGGGAGACAGGGAGACAGGGAGACAGGGAGACAGGGAGACAGGGAGGCAGGGATACAGGGAGGCAGGGAGGCAGGGAGACAGGGAGGCAGGGAGACAGGGAGACAGGGAGACAGGGAGACAGGGAGACAGCTGAGGCATGGATGCAGGGAGACAGGGAGACAGAGAAGAAGGGAGACAGGGAAGGGGGACAGGGAGACAGGGAAACTGGGAGACTGGGAGACAGGGAGGAAGGAGAAAGGGAGACAGGGAGAGGGGGAGACAGATCCAATGGCACTTATTGTAAGAGTAGGGGTTTTCATCTAGATGTCCTGGCTAAATTCCCAATCTGACCATAATGGCCACCTAATCATCCACAGCTTCCAATTGGCTCATTTATCCCCGTCCTCTCCCCTGTAACTCCGCAGGTCGATTCTGTAAATAAGGAAGTGTTCTCAGTCGACTTACCCAGGAATGAGCTGCCCAGGGAAACCAAGCACCCATTTTGTCGCCATAGATAGTTTGTTTACATAGGATAATTAACTTAGCAGTTAAGGATAATTACCTTAGCAGGTTAAAATAACTAAAGTAGCAGGTTAGGTGAATTAACTTAGCAGGTTAGGAGAATGAAAGTAGCAGGTTAGGTGAATTAACTTAGCAGGTTGGGAGAATGAAAGTAGCAGGTTAGTAACAGGTTAGGTGAATTAACTTAGCAGGTTAGGAGAATGAAAGTAGCAGGTTAGGTGAATTAACTTAGCAGGTTAGGAGAATGAAAGTAGCAGGTTAGTAACAGGTTAGGTGAATTAACTTAGCAGGTTAGGAGAATGAAAGTAGCAGGTTAGGTGAATTAACTTAGCAGGTTGGGAGAATGAAAGTAGCAGGTTAGTAACAGGTTAGGTGAATTAACTTAGCAGGTTAGGAGAATGAAAGTAGCAGGTTAGGTGAATTAACTTAGCAGGTTAGGAGAATGAAAGTAGCAGGTTAGTAGCAGGTTAGGTGAATTAACTTAGCAGGTTAGGAGAATGAAAGTAGCAGGTTAGTAGCAGGTTAGGTGAATTAACTTAGCAGGTTAGGAGAATGAAAGTAGCAGGTTAGTAACAGGTTAGGTGAATTAACCTAGCAGGTTAGGAGAATGAAAGTAACAGGTTAGTAACAGGTTAGGTGAATTAACTTAGCAGGTTAGGAGAATGAAAGTGACAGGTTAGTAACAGGTTAGGTGAATTAACTTAGCAGGTTAGGAGAATGAAAGTAGCAGGTTAGTAACAGGTTAGGTGAATTAACTTAGCAGGTTAGGAGAATGAAAGTAGTAGGTTAGTAGCAGGTTAGGTGAATTAACTTAGCAGGTTAGGAGAATGAAAGTAGCAGGTTAGGTGAATTAACTTAGCAGGTTAGGAGAATGAAAGTAGCAGGTTAGTAACAGGTTAGGTGAATTAACTTAGCAGGTTAGGAGAATGAAAGTAGCAGGTTAGTAACAGGTTAGGTGAATTGACTTAGCAGGTTGGGAGAATAAGGTTAAGGTTAGGTAAAGTACTTAAGTAAAAATACTTTAAAGTACTGCAGTACTTAAGTAGTTTTTTTTGGGGGGGGGGGTATCTGTACTTTACTTTACTATATACAGTGCCTTGCGAAAGTATTCGGCCCCCTTGAACTTTGCGACCTTTTGCCACATTTCAGGCTTCAAACATAAAGATATAAAACTGTATTTTTTGTGAAGAATCAACAACAAGTGGGACACAATCATGAAGTGGAACGACATTTATTGGATATTTCAAACTTTTTTAACAAATCAAAAACTGAAAAATTGGGCGTGCAAAATTATTCAGCCCCTTTACTTTCAGTGCAGCAAACTCTCTCCAGAAGTTCAGTGAGGCCGTTAAGGGAGCTGTACTGCAGCGCCAGCTGTGCCACCAGAGACTTTGGGTTTGAGCCCAGGCTCTGTCGCAGCCGGCCGTGACCGGGAGGTCCGTGGGGCGAAGCACAATTGGCCTAGCGTCGTCCGGGTTAGGGAGGGTTTGGCCGGTAGGAAATCCTTGTCTCATCGCGCACCAGCGATTCCTGTAGCTGGCCGGGCACAGTGCATGCCAACCAAGGTTGCCAGGTGCACGGTGTTTCCTCCGACACATTAGTGCGGCTGGCTTTGGGGTTGGATGCGCGCTGTGTTAAGAAGCAGTGAGGCTTGGTTGGGTTGTGTATCGGAGGACGCATGACTTTCAACCTTCGTCTCTCCCGAGACCGTATGGGAGTTGTAGCGATTAGACAAGATAGTAGCTACTAAAACAATTGGATACCAAGAAATTGGGGAGAAAAGGGGTAAAATTCGAAAAAAATAAATAAAATAAATAAATACTTGACTACATTCCTAAAGAAAATAATGTACTTTTTACTCAATACATTTTCCTTGACACCCAAAAGTACACGTTACGTTGTGAATGCTTAGCAAGACAGGAAAATGACCCAATTCACGCACTTATCAAGAGAAAATCCCTGGTCAACCCTACTGCATGTGAACGGGCAGACTCACTAAACAGAGAACATACCTGATCATCCCTACTGCCTCTGATCTGTAGGACTCACTAAACAGAGAACATCCCTGTTCATCCCTACTGCCTCTGATCTGGAGGACTCACCAAACAGAGAACATCCCTGGTCATCCCTACTGCCTCTGATCTGGAGGACTCACTAAACAGAGAACATCCCTGGTAATCCCTACTGCCTCTGATCTGGTGGACTCACTAAACAGAGAACATCCCTGGTCATCCCTACTGCCTCTGATCTGTAGGACTCACTAAACAGAGAACATCCCTGGTAATCCCTACTGCCTCTGATCTGGAGGACTCACTAAACAGAGAACATCCCTGGTCATCCCTACTGCCTCTGATCTGGAGGACTCACTAAACAGAGAACATCCCTGGTCATCCCTACTGCCTCTGATCTGGAGGACTCACTAAACAGAGAACATCCCTGGTCATCCCTACTGTCTCTGATCTGGAGGACTCACTAAACAGAGAACATCCCTGGTCATCCCTACTGCCTCTGATCTGGTGGACTCACTAAACAGAGAACATCCCTGGTCATCCCTACTGCCTCTGATCTGTAGGACTCACTAAACAGAGAACATCCCTGGTCATCCCTACTTTCTCTGATCTGTAGGACTCAATAAACAGAGAACATCCCTGGTCATCCCTACTGCCTCTGATCTCGAGGACTCACTAAACAGAGAACATCCCTGGTCATCCCTACTGTCTCTGATCTGGAGGACTCACTAAACAGAGAACATCCCTGGTCATCCCTACTGCCTCTGATCTGGAGGACTCACTAAACAGAGAACATCCCTGGTCATCCCTACTGTCTCTGATCTGGAGGACTCACTAAACAGAGAGGGCTGGGTCATCAGGTAGTAACAGGACTGTGTGGTGGGTCATCAGGTAGTAACAGGGCTGTGTGGTGGGTCATCAGGTAGTAACAGGGCTGTGTGGTGGGTCATCAGGTAATAACAGGGCTGTGTGGTTGGTCATCAGGTAGTAACAGGGATGTGTGGTGGGTCATCAGGTAATAACAGGACTGGGTCATCAGGTAGTAACAGGACTGTGTGGTGGGTCATCAGGTAGTAACAGGACTGGGTCATCAGGTAGTAACAGGGCTGTGTGGTGGGTCATCAGGTAGTAACAGGGCTGTGTGGTGGGTCATCAGGTAGTAACAGGACTGTGTGGTGGGTCATCAGGTAGTAACAGGACTGTGTGGTGGGTCATCAGGTAGTAACAGGACTGGGTCATCAGGTAGTAACAGGACTGTGTGGTGGGTCATCAGGTAATAACAGGGCTGTGTGGTGGGTCATCAGGTAGTAACAGGGCTGTGTGGTGGGTCATCAGGTAGTAACAGGGCTGTGTGGTGGGTCATCAGGTAGTAACAGGGCTGTGTGGTGGGTCATCAGGTAGTAACAGGACTGGGTCATCAGGTAGTAACAGGACTGTGTGGTGGGTCATCAGGTAATAACAGGGCTGTGTGGTGGGTCATCAGGTAGTAACAGGGCTGTGTGGTGGGTCATCAGGTAGTAACAGGGCTGTGTGGTGGGTCATCAGGTAGTAACAGGACTGTGTGGTGGGTGATCAGGTAGTAACAGGGCTGTGTGGTGGGTCATCAGGTAATAACAGGGCTGTGTGGTGGGTCATCAGGTAGTAACAGGACTGGGTCATCAGGTAGTAACAGGACTGTGTGGTGGTTCATCAGGTAGTAACAGGACTGGGTCATCAGGTAGTAACAGGGCTGTGTGGTGGGTCATCGGGTAGTAACAGGGCTGTGTGGTGGGTCATCAGGTAGTAACAGGGCTGTGTGGTGGGTCATCAGGTAGTAACAGGACTGGGTCATCAGGTAGTAACAGGACTGTGTGGTGGGTCATCAGGTAGTAACAGGACTGTGTGGTGGGTGATCAGGTAGTAACAGGGCTGTGTGGTGGGTCATCAGGTAGTAACAGGACTGGGTCATCAGGTAGTAACAGGACTGTGTGGTGGGTCATCAGGTAATAACAGGGCTGTGTGGTGGGTTATCAGGTAGTAACAGGACTGTGTGGTGGGTGATCAGGTAGTAACAGGGCTGTGTGGTGGGTCATCAGGTAGTAACAGGACTGGGTCATCAGGTAGTAACAGGACTGTGTGGTGGGTCATCAGGTAGTAACAGGGCTGTGTGGTGGGTCATCAGGTAGTAACAGGACTGTGTGGTGGGTGATCAGGTAGTAACAGGGCTGTGTGGTGGGTCATCAGGTAGTAACAGGGCTGTGTGGTGGGTCATCAGGCAGTAACAGGACTGTGTTGTGGGTGATCAGGTAGTAACAGGGCTGTGTGGTGGGTCATCAGGTAGTAACAGGACTGGGTCATCAGGTAGTAACAGGGCTGTGTGGTGGGTCATCAGGTAGTAACTGTAACGGTTTTCGTCTTCATACGAAGGAGAGTCGGACCAAAATGCAGCGTGTCGATTGCGATTCATGTTTAATGAAAAACCACACTAAACACAAACACTACAAAAACAATAAACGTAACGAAAACCTAAACAGCCTATCTGGTGAAAACACATAGACAGGAACAATCACCCACAAACACACAGTGAACCCCAGGCTACCTAAATATGGTTCCCAATCAGAGACAATAATGAACACCTGCCTCTGACTGAGAACCATATCAGGCTGAACATAGAAATAGACAAACAAGACATGAAACATAGAATGCCCACTCAGATCACACCCTGACCAATCAAAACATAGAAAATACAAAGTAAACTATGGTCAGGGCGTGACAGTACCCCCCCCCCAAGGTGCGGACTCCGGCCGCAAAACCTGAACCTATAGGGGAGGGTCTGGGTGGGCATCTGTCCGCGGTGGCGGCTCTGGCGCTGGACGTGGACCCCACTCCATGACAGTTTTAATCCCCCTCCTAAACGTCCCTAAATAGGTTACCCACCACAATGATAACATGGGACAGAGGGACAGCTCGGGACAGAGGTAACTCGGGACAGATGGGTAGCTCAGCCCTGAGAGGAAGCTCAGCACTGAGAAGAAGCTCAGCACTGAGAAGAAGCTCAGGCAGGTGGTTAGATCCGGCAGATCCTGGCTGGCTGGCGGTTCTGGAAGATCCTGGCTGACTGGCGGATCCGGAAGATCCTGGCTGACTGGCGGATCTGGGAGAATCTGGACGACTGGCGGATCTGGGAGAATCTGGACGACTGGCGGATCTGGGAGAATCTGGTCGACTGGCGGATCTGGGAGAGTCTGGTCGACTGGCAGATCTGGAAGAGTCTGGTCGACTGGCAGATCTGGAAGAGTCTGGTCGACTGGCAGATCTGGAAGAGTCTGGACGACTGGCAGATCTGGAAGAGTCTGGACGACTGGCAGATCTGGAAGAGTCTGGACGACTGGCAGATCTGGAAGAGTCTGGACGACTGGCAGATCTGGAAGAGTCTGGACGACTGGCAGATCTGGAAGAGTCTGGACGACTGGCAGATCTGGAAGAGTCTGGTCGACTGGCAGATCTGGAAGAGTCTGGTCGACTGGCAGATCTGGAAGAGTCTGGTCGACTGGCAGATCTGGAAGAGTCTGGTCGACTGGCAGATCTGGAAGAGTCTGGACGACTGGCAGATCTGGAAGAGTCTGGACGACTGGCAGATCTGGAAGAGACTGGTCGACACAGACTGGCTGCTCTGGCTGCTCCATGCTGACTGACAGCTCTGGCTGCTCCATGCTGGCAGACTGCTCTGGCTGCTCCATGATGACTGGTAGCTCTGGCTGCTCCATGCTGACTGGCTGCTCCATGCTGACTGGCAACTCTGGCTGCTCCATGCTGACTGGCTGCTCCATGCTGACTGGCAGCTCTGGCTGCTCCATGCTGACTGGCTGCTCTGGCTGCTCCATGCTGACTGGCTGCTCCATGCTGACTGGCTGCTCCATGCTGACTGGCGGCCCTGGCTGCTCCATGCTGACTGGCGGCCCTGGCTGCTCCATGCTGACTGGCGGCCCTGGCTGCTCCATGCTGACTGGCGGCCCTGGCGGCTCCTTGCAGACTGGCAGCTCTGGCGGCTCCTTGCAGACTGGCAGCTCTGGCGGCTCCTTGCAGACTGGCAGCTCTGGCGGCTCCTTGCAGACTGGCAGCTTTGGCGGCATCCTGCAGACTGGCAGCTCTGGCGGCTCCTTGCAGACTGGCAGCTCCATGCAGACTGGCAGCTCTATGCAGACTGGCAGCTCCTTGCAGACTGGCAGCTCCTTGCAGACTGGCAGCTCTAAGCTAACTGGCAGCTCTATGCTAACTGGCAGCTCTATGCTAACTGGCAGCTCTATGCTAACTGGCAGCTCTATGCTAACTGGCAGTTCTGAACAGGCGGGAGACTCCGGCAGCGCTGTAGAGAAGGCAGGCTCTAACAGCGCTAAACAGGCAGGAGACTCCGACAGCGCTGAAGAGAAGGGAGGCTCTGGCAGCGCTGGACAGGCGAGGCGCACTGTAGGCCTGATGCGTGGTGCTGGCACTGGTGGTACTGGGCCGAGGACACGCACAGGAAGCCTGGTGCGGGGAGCTGCTACCGGAGGGCTGGGGTGTGGAGGTGGTACTGGAAAAACCGGACCGTGCAGGCGCACTGGAGCTCTTGAGCACCGAGCCTGCCCAACCTTACCTGGTTGAATGCTCACGGTCGCCCTGCCAGTGCGGCGAGGTGGAATAGCCCGCACTGGACTATGCAGGCGAACCGGAGAAACCGAGCGCAAGGCTGGTGCCATGTAAACCGGCCCAAGGAGACGCACTGGGGACCAGCTGCGTAGAGCCGGCTTCATGGCATTAGGCTCGACGCTCAATCTAGCCCGGCAGACACGTGGAGCTGGAATATACCGCACCGGGCTATGCACCCGCACTGGAGACACCGTGCGCACCACTGCATAACACGGTGCCTGTCCGGTCTCTCTAGCCCCCCGGTAAGCACAGGGAGTCTGCCCAGGTCTCCTACCTGGCGTAGCCATACTCCCTGTTAGCCCCCCCCCAAGAAATTTTTGGGGCTGCCTCTCAGGCTTCCATCCGCTACGTCGTGCTGCCTCCTCATATCTGCGCCTCTCAGCTTTCGCCGCCTCCAGTTCCTCCTTGGGGCGGCGATATTCTCCAGGCTGAGCCCAGGGTCCTTTACCGTCCAGTTCTTCCTCCCATGTCCATTTCTCCAGGTGGTGCAGCCTCTCCCACTGCAGCTGCTCCTGCTGCTTCTTCTCCTGCTGCACCTTTGGGCGGCTACACTCCCCTGGTTTAGCCCAGGGTCCTCTCCCGTCGAGGATTTCCTCCCATGTCCAGAAGTCCTTATTGCGCGTCTCCTCGCGCTGCTCCTGCCTGTTGACACGCTGCTTGGTCCGTTGGTGGTGGGTGATTCTGTAACGGTTTTCGTCTTCATACGAAGGAGAGTCGGACCAAAATGCAGCGTGTCGATTGCGATTCATGTTTAATGAAAAACCACACTAAACACAAACACTACAAAAACAATAAACGTAACGAAAACCTAAACAGCCTATCTGGTGAAAACACATAGACAGGAACAATCACCCACAAACACACAGTGAACCCCAGGCTACCTAAATATGGTTCCCAATCAGAGACAATAATGAACACCTGCCTCTGACTGAGAACCATATCAGGCTGAACATAGAAATAGACAAACAAGACATGAAACATAGAATGCCCACTCAGATCACACCCTGACCAATCAAAACATAGAAAATACAAAGTAAACTATGGTCAGGGCGTGACAGTAACAGGGCTGTGTGGTGGGTCATCAGGTAGTAACAGGACTGGGTCATCAGGTAGTAACAGGACTGTGTGGTGGGTCATCAGGTAGTAACAGGACTGGGTCATCAGGTAGTAACAGGGCTGTGTGGTGGGTCATCAGGTAGTAACAGGACTGTGTGGTGGGTGATCAGGTAGTAACAGGACTGTGTGGTGGGTGATCAGGTAGTAACAGGGCTGTGTGGTGGGTCATCAGGTAGTAACAGGGCTGTGTGGTGGGTCATCAGGTAGTAACAGGACTGGGTCATCAGGTAGTAACAGGACTGTGTGGTGGGTCATCAGGTAATAACAGGGCTGTGTGGTGGGTCATCAGGTAGTAACAGGACTGTGTGGTGGGTGATCAGGTAGTAACAGGGCTGTGTGGTGGGTCATCAGGTAGTAACAGGACTGGGTCATCAGGTAGTAACAGGACTGTGTGGTGGGTCATCAGGTAGTAACAGGACTGGGTCATCAGGTAGTAACAGGGCTGGGTCATCAGGTAGTAACAGGGCTGGGTCATCAGGTAGTAACAGGACTGTGTGGTGGGTCATCAGGTAGTAACAGGACTGTGTGGTGGGTGATCAGGTAGTAACAGGACTGGGTCATCAGGTAGTAACAGGACTGGGTCATCAGGTAGTAACAGGGCTGGGTAATCAGGTAGTAACAGGACTGGGTCATCAGGTAGTAACAGGGCTGGGTCATCAGGTAGTAACAGGACTGTGTGGTGGGTCATCAGGTAGTAACAGGACTGTGTGGTGGGTCATCAGGTAGTAACAGGACTGTGTGGTGGGTCATCAGGTAGTAACATGACTGGGTCATCAGGCAGTAACAGGACTGTGTGGTGGGTCATCAGGTAGTAACAGGACTGGGTCATCAGGTAGTAACAGGGCTGTGTGGTTGGTCATCAGGTAGTAACAGGACTGTGTCATCAGGTAGTAACAGGACTGTGTCATCAGGTAGTAACAGGACTGTGTGGTGTGTCATCAGGTAGTAACAGGGCTGTGTTGTTGGTCATCAGGTAGTAACAGGACTGTGTGGTGGTTCATCAGGCAGTAACAGGACTGTGTGGTGGGTCATCAGGTAGTAACAGGACTGGGTCATCAGGTAGTAACAGGACTGTGTGGTGGGTCATCAGGTAATAACAGGACTGGGTCATCAGGTAATAACAGGACTGTGTGGTGGGTCATCAGGTAGTAACAGGACTGGGTCATCAGGTAATAACAGGACTGTGTGGTGGGTCATCAGGTAGTAACAGGACTGGGTCATCAGGTAGTAACAGGACTGGGTCATCAGGTAATAACAGGACTGTGTGGTGGGTCATCAGGTAATAACAGGCCTGGGTCATCAGGTAGTAACAGGACTGTGTGGTGGGTCATCAGGTAGTAACAGGACTGGGTCATCAGGTAGTAACAGGACTGTGTGGTGGGTCATCAGGTAGTAACAGGACTGGGTCATCAGGTAGTAACAGGACTGTGTGGTGGGTCATCAGGTAATAACAGGGCTGTGTGGTGGGTCATCAGGTAGTAACAGGACTGTGTGGTGGGTGATCAGGTAGTAACAGGGCTGTGTGGTGGGTCATCAGGTAGTAACAGGACTGGGTCATCAGGTAGTAACAGGAATGTGTGGTGGGTCATCAGGTAGTAACAGGGCTGTGTGGTGGGTCATCAGGTAGTAACAGGGCTGTGTGGTGGGTCATCAGGTAGTAACAGGGCTGTGGGATGGGTCATCAGGTAGTAACAGGACTGGGTCATCAGGTAGTAACAGGACTGTGTGGTGGGTCATCAGGTAGTAACAGGACTGGGTCATCAGGTAGTAACAGGGCTGTGTGGTGGGTCATCAGGTAGTAACAGGACTGTGTGGTGGGTGATCAGGTAGTAACAGGACTGGGTCATCAGGTAGTAACAGGGCTGTGTGGTGGGTCATCAGGTAGTAACAGGACTGGGTCATCAGGTAGTAACAGGGCTGTGTGGTGGGTCATCAGGTAATAACAGGACTGTGTGGTGGATCATCAGGCAGTAACAGGACTGTGTGGTGGGTCATCAGGTAATAACAGGACTGGGTCATCAGGTAGTAACAGGGCTGGGTCATCAGGTAGTAACAGGACTGGGTCATCAGGTAGTAACAGGGCTGGGTCATCAGGTAGTAACAGGGCTGGGTCATCAGGTAGTAACAGGACTGTGTGGTGGGTCATCAGGTAGTAACAGGACTGTGTGGTGGGTGATCAGGTAGTAACAGGACTGGGTCATCAGGTAGTAACAGGACTGGGTCATCAGGTAGTAACAGGGCTGGGTAATCAGGTAGTAACAGGACTGGGTCATCAGGTAGTAACAGGGCTGGGTCATCAGGTAGTAACAGGACTGTGTGGTGGGTCATCAGGTAGTAACAGGACTGTGTGGTGGGTCATCAGGTAGTAACAGGACTGTGTGGTGGGTCATCAGGTAGTAACATGACTGGGTCATCAGGCAGTAACAGGACTGTGTGGTGGGTCATCAGGTAGTAACAGGACTGGGTCATCAGGTAGTAACAGGGCTGTGTGGTTGGTCATCAGGTAGTAACAGGACTGTGTCATCAGGTAGTAACAGGACTGTGTCATCAGGTAGTAACAGGACTGTGTGGTGTGTCATCAGGTAGTAACAGGGCTGTGTTGTTGGTCATCAGGTAGTAACAGGACTGTGTGGTGGTTCATCAGGCAGTAACAGGACTGTGTGGTGGGTCATCAGGTAGTAACAGGACTGGGTCATCAGGTAGTAACAGGACTGTGTGGTGGGTGATCAGGTAGTAACAGGGCTGTGTGGTGGGTCATCAGGTAGTAACAGGACTGGGTCATCAGGTAGTAACAGGACTGTGTGGTGGGTCATCAGGTAATAACAGGGCTGTGTGGTGGGTTATCAGGTAGTAACAGGACTGTGTGGTGGGTGATCAGGTAGTAACAGGGCTGTGTGGTGGGTCATCAGGTAGTAACAGGACTGGGTCATCAGGTAGTAACAGGACTGTGTGGTGGGTCATCAGGTAGTAACAGGGCTGTGTGGTGGGTCATCAGGTAGTAACAGGACTGTGTGGTGGGTGATCAGGTAGTAACAGGGCTGTGTGGTGGGTCATCAGGTAGTAACAGGGCTGTGTGGTGGGTCATCACGCAGTAACAGGACTGTGTTGTGGGTGATCAGGTAGTAACAGGGCTGTGTGGTGGGTCATCAGGTAGTAACAGGACTGGGTCATCAGGTAGTAACAGGGCTGTGTGGTGGGTCATCAGGTAGTAACAGGGCTGTGTGGTGGGTCATCAGGTAGTAACAGGACTGGGTCATCAGGTAGTAACAGGACTGTGTGGTGGGTCATCAGGTAGTAACAGGACTGGGTCATCAGGTAGTAACAGGGCTGTGTGGTGGGTCATCAGGTAGTAACAGGACTGTGTGGTGGGTGATCAGGTAGTAACAGGACTGTGTGGTGGGTGATCAGGTAGTAACAGGGCTGTGTGGTGGGTCATCAGGTAGTAACAGGGCTGTGTGGTGGGTCATCAGGTAGTAACAGGACTGGGTCATCAGGTAGTAACAGGACTGTGTGGTGGGTCATCAGGTAATAACAGGGCTGTGTGGTGGGTCATCAGGTAGTAACAGGACTGTGTGGTGGGTGATCAGGTAGTAACAGGGCTGTGTGGTGGGTCATCAGGTAGTAACAGGACTGGGTCATCAGGTAGTAACAGGACTGTGTGGTGGGTCATCAGGTAATAACAGGGCTGTGTGGTTGGTCATCAGGTAGTAACAGGACTGTGTGGTGGGTGATCAGGTAGTAACAGGGCTGTGTGGTGGGTCATCAGGTAGTAACAGGACTGGGTCATCAGGTAGTAACAGGAATGTGTGGTGGGTCATCAGGTAGTAACAGGGCTGTGTGGTGGGTCATCAGGTAGTAACAGGGCTGTGTGGTGGGTCATCAGGTAGTAACAGGGCTGTGGGATGGGTCATCAGGTAGTAACAGGACTGGGTCATCAGGTAGTAACAGGACTGTGTGGTGGGTCATCAGGTAGTAACAGGACTGGGTCATCAGGTAGTAACAGGGCTGTGTGGTGGGTCATCAGGTAGTAACAGGACTGTGTGGTGGGTGATCAGGTAGTAACAGGACTGGGTCATCAGGTAGTAACAGGGCTGTGTGGTGGGTCATCAGGTAGTAACAGGACTGGGTCATCAGGTAGTAACAGGGCTGTGTGGTGGGTCATCAGGTAATAACAGGACTGTGTGGTGGATCATCAGGCAGTAACAGGACTGTGTGGTGGGTCATCAGGTAATAACAGGACTGTGTCATCAGGTAGTAACAGGGCTGGGTCATCAGGTAGTAACAGGACTGGGTCATCAGGTAGTAACAGGGCTGGGTCATCAGGTAGTAACAGGGCTGGGTCATCAGGTAGTAACAGGACTGTGTGGTGGGTCATCAGGTAGTAACAGGACTGTGTGGTGGGTGATCAGGTAGTAACAGGACTGGGTCATCAGGTAGTAACAGGACTGGGTCATCAGGTAGTAACAGGGCTGGGTAATCAGGTAGTAACAGGACTGGGTCATCAGGTAGTAACAGGGCTGGGTCATCAGGTAGTAACAGGACTGTGTGGTGGGTCATCAGGTAGTAACAGGACTGTGTGGTGGGTCATCAGGTAGTAACAGGACTGTGTGGTGGGTCATCAGGTAGTAACATGACTGGGTCATCAGGCAGTAACAGGACTGTGTGGTGGGTCATCAGGTAGTAACAGGACTGGGTCATCAGGTAGTAACAGGGCTGTGTGGTTGGTCATCAGGTAGTAACAGGACTGTGTCATCAGGTAGTAACAGGACTGTGTCATCAGGTAGTAACAGGACTGTGTGGTGTGTCATCAGGTAGTAACAGGGCTGTGTTGTTGGTCATCAGGTAGTAACAGGACTGTGTGGTGGTTCATCAGGCAGTAACAGGACTGTGTGGTGGGTCATCAGGTAGTAACAGGACTGGGTCATCAGGTAGTAACAGGACTGTGTGGTGGGTCATCAGGTAATAACAGGACTGGGTCATCAGGTAATAACAGGACTGTGTGGTGGGTCATCAGGTAGTAACAGGACTGGGTCATCAGGTAATAACAGGACTGTGTGGTGGGTCATCAGGTAGTAACAGGACTGGGTCATCAGGTAGTAACAGGACTGGGTCATCAGGTAATAACAGGACTGTGTGGTGGGTCATCAGGTAATAACAGGCCTGGGTCATCAGGTAGTAACAGGACTGTGTGGTGGGTCATCAGGTAGTAACAGGACTGGGTCATCAGGTAGTAACAGGACTGTGTGGTGGGTCATCAGGTAGTAACAGGACTGGGTCATCAGGTAGTAACAGGACTGTGTGGTGGGTCATCAGGTAATAACAGGGCTGTGTGGTGGGTCATCAGGTAGTAACAGGACTGTGTGGTGGGTGATCAGGTAGTAACAGGGCTGTGTGGTGGGTCATCAGGTAGTAACAGGACTGGGTCATCAGGTAGTAACAGGAATGTGTGGTGGGTCATCAGGTAGTAACAGGGCTGTGTGGTGGGTCATCAGGTAGTAACAGGGCTGTGTGGTGGGTCATCAGGTAGTAACAGGGCTGTGGGATGGGTCATCAGGTAGTAACAGGACTGGGTCATCAGGTAGTAACAGGACTGTGTGGTGGGTCATCAGGTAGTAACAGGACTGGGTCATCAGGTAGTAACAGGGCTGTGTGGTGGGTCATCAGGTAGTAACAGGACTGTGTGGTGGGTGATCAGGTAGTAACAGGACTGGGTCATCAGGTAGTAACAGGGCTGTGTGGTGGGTCATCAGGTAGTAACAGGACTGGGTCATCAGGTAGTAACAGGGCTGTGTGGTGGGTCATCAGGTAATAACAGGACTGTGTGGTGGATCATCAGGCAGTAACAGGACTGTGTGGTGGGTCATCAGGTAATAACAGGACTGGGTCATCAGGTAGTAACAGGGCTGGGTCATCAGGTAGTAACAGGACTGGGTCATCAGGTAGTAACAGGGCCGGGTCATCAGGTAGTAACAGGGCTGGGTCATCAGGTAGTAACAGGACTGTGTGGTGGGTCATCAGGTAGTAACAGGACTGTGTGGTGGGTGATCAGGTAGTAACAGGACTGGGTCATCAGGTAGTAACAGGACTGGGTCATCAGGTAGTAACAGGGCTGGGTAATCAGGTAGTAACAGGACTGGGTCATCAGGTAGTAACAGGGCTGGGTCATCAGGTAGTAACAGGACTGTGTGGTGGGTCATCAGGTAGTAACAGGACTGTGTGGTGGGTCATCAGGTAGTAACAGGACTGTGTGGTGGGTCATCAGGTAGTAACATGACTGGGTCATCAGGCAGTAACAGGACTGTGTGGTGGGTCATCAGGTAGTAACAGGACTGGGTCATCAGGTAGTAACAGGGCTGTGTGGTTGGTCATCAGGTAGTAACAGGACTGTGTCATCAGGTAGTAACAGGACTGTGTCATCAGGTAGTAACAGGACTGTGTGGTGTGTCATCAGGTAGTAACAGGGCTGTGTTGTTGGTCATCAGGTAGTAACAGGACTGTGTGGTGGTTCATCAGGCAGTAACAGGACTGTGTGGTGGGTCATCAGGTAGTAACAGGACTGGGTCATCAGGTAGTAACAGGACTGTGTGGTGGGTCATCAGGTAATAACAGGACTGGGTCATCAGGTAATAACAGGACTGTGTGGTGGGTCATCAGGTAGTAACAGGACTGGGTCATCAGGTAATAACAGGACTGTGTGGTGGGTCATCAGGTAGTAACAGGACTGGGTCATCAGGTAGTAACAGGACTGGGTCATCAGGTAATAACAGGACTGTGTGGTGGGTCATCAGGTAATAACAGGCCTGGGTCATCAGGTAGTAACAGGACTGTGTGGTGGGTCATCAGGTAGTAACAGGACTGGGTCATCAGGTAGTAACAGGACTGTGTGGTGGGTCATCAGGTAGTAACAGGACTGTGTGGTGGGTCATCAGGTAGTAACAGGACTGTGTGGTGGGTCATCAGGTAGTAACAGGACTGTGTGGGGGGTCATCAGGTAGTAACAGGACTGGGTCATCAGGTAGTAACAGGACTGTGTGGTGGGTCATCAGGTAATAACAGGGCTGTGTGGTGGGTCATCAGGTAGTAACAGGGCTGTGTGGTGGGTCATCAGGTAATAACAGGGCTGTGTGGTGGGTCATCAGGTAGTAACAGGACTGTGTGGTGGGTCATCGGGTAGTAACAGGACTGTGTCATCAGGTAGTAACAGGACTGGGTCATCAGGTAGTAACAGGACTGTGTGGTGGGTCATCAGGTAATAACAGGGCTGTGTGGTGGGTCATCAGGTAGTAACAGGGCTGTGTGGTGGGTCATCAGGTAATAACAGGGCTGTGTGGTGGGTCATCAGGTAGTAACAGGACTGTGTGGTGGGTCATCAGGTAGTAACAGGACTGTGTCATCAGGTAGTAACAGGGCTGTGTGGTGGGTCATCAGGTAGTAACAGGACTGTGTGGTGGGTCATCAGGTAGTAACAGGACTGTGTCATCAGGTAGTAACAGGACTGGGTCATCAGGTAGTAACAGGGCTGTGTGGTGGGTGATCAGGTAGTAACAGGACTGTGTGGTGGGTCATCAGGTAGTAACAGGACTGTGTCATCAGGTAGTAACAGGGCTGTGTGGTGGGTCATCAGGTAGTAACAGGGCTGTGTGGTGGGTCATCAGGTAGTAACAGGGCTGTGTGGTGGGTGACCAGGTAGTAACAGGACTGTGTGGTGGGTCATCAGGTAGTAACAGGACTGTGTGGTGGGTCATCAGGTAGTAACAGGACTGTGTCATCAGGTAGTAACAGGACTGTGTCATCAGGTAGTAACAGGACTGTGTCATCAGGTAGTAACAGGACTGTGTGGTGGGTCATCAGGTAGTAACAGGACTGTGTGGTGGGTCATCAGGTAGTAACAGGACTGTGTCATTAGGTGTTAACATATAAAACAACAGATAAAACAGTGAACTATGTTTGTACAGAAGGAACTAATGATAAAACAGTACATCATATAACATCCCTACACCACCACATATCCACAACAGAACATGTTCAATACCACCATACAACGCTATCACAGTGTGTGTGCGTATTACTCTCTCTGTTCTGCTGTGTGGGACTCTTCACTGTCCCCTCTATTCCATAAGGTGTATTTTTACCTGCTTTTTTACCTGTGGTAGGTCATTGGTCATAACATACCCTTGTAAAACTGACCATCCTACCAATCCTCGACTTTGGCGATGTCATTTACAAAAGAGCCTCCAATACCCTACTCAACAAATTGGATGCAGTCTATCACAGTGCAATCCGTTTTGTCGCCAAAGCCCCATATACTACCCACCATTGCGACCTGTACGCTCTCGTTGGCTGGCCCTCGCTTCATACTCGTCGCCAAACCCACTGGCTCTATGTCATCTACAAGACCCTGCTAGGTAAAGTCCCCCCTTATCTCAGCTCGCTGGTCACCATTGCATCTCCCACCTGCAGCACACGCTCCAGCAGGTATATCTCTCTAGTCACCCCCAAAACCAATTCTTTCTTTGGCCGCCTCTCCTTCCAGTTCTCTGTTGCCAATGACTGGAACGAACTACAAAAATCTCTGAAACTGGAAACACTTATCTCCCTCACTAGCTTTAAGCACCAACTGTCAGAGCAGCTCACAGATTACTGCACCTGTACATAGTCCACCTATAATTTAGCCCAAACAACTACCTCTTTCCCAACTGTATTTAATTTATTTATTTATTTTGCTCCTTTGCACCCCATTATTTTTATTTCTACTTTGCACATTCTCCCATTGCAAATCTACCATTCCAGTGTTTTACTTGCTATATTGTATTTACTTTGCCACCCTGGCCTTTTTGCCTTTACCTCCCTTATCTCACCTCATTTGCTCACATTGTATATAGACTTGTTTATACTGTATTATTGACTGTATGTTTGTTTTACTCCATGTGTAACTCTGTGTCGTTGTATGTGTCGAACTGCTTTGCTTTATCTTGGCCAGGTCGCAATTGTAAATGAGAACTTGTTCTCAACTAGCCTACCTGGTTAAATAAAGGTAAAATAAATAAATAAAATAAATTGGGTAGTAGTAGGCAGTCGTTGTAAATAAGAATTTGTTCTTAACTGACTTGCCTAGTTTAATAAAAGGTTAAATAAATAAATACAATTAGTAGGGCTGTGTGGTGGTGTGCTGGGTCATTAGGTAGTATCAGGGCTGTGTGGTGGTGTGCTGAGTCATTGGGTAGTATCAGGGCTGTGTGGTGGTGTGCTGAGTCATTAGGTAGTATCAGGGCTGTGTGGTGGTGTGCTGAGTCATTAGGTAGTATCAGGGCTGTGTGGTGGTGTGCTGGGTCATTAGGTAGTATCAGGGCTGTGTGGTGGTGTGCTGAGTCATTAGGTAGTATCAGGGCTGTGTGGTGGTGTGCTGGGTCATTAGGTAGTATCAGGGCTGTGTGGTGGTGTGCTGAGTCATTGGGTAGTGACAGGGCTGTGTGGTGGTGTGCTGGGTCATTGGGTAGTGACAGGGCTGTGTGGTGGTGTGCTGGGTCATTGGGTAGTGACAGGGCTGTGTGGTGGTGTGCTGAGTCATTAGGTAGTGACAGGGCTGTGTGGTGGTGTGCTGAGTCATTAGGTAGTATCAGGGCTGTGTGGTGGTGTGCTGAGTCATTAGGTAGTGACAGGGCTGTGTGGTGGTGTGCTGAGTCATTAGGTAGTATCAGGGCTGTGTGGTGGTGTGCTGGGTCATTAGGTAGTATCAGGGCTGTGTGGTGGTGTGCTGAGTCATTAGGTAGTATCAGGGCTGTGTGGTGGTGTGCTGAGTCATTAGGTAGTGACAGGGCTGTGTGGTGGTGTGCTGAGTCATTGGGTAGTATCAGGGCTGTGTGGTGGTGTGCTGAGTCATTAGGTAGTATCAGGGCTGTGTGGTGGTGTGCTGAGTCATTAGGTAGTATCAGGGCTGTGTGGTGGTGTGCTGAGTCATTGGGTAGTAACAGGGCTGTGTGGTGGTGTGCTGGGTCATTGGGTAGTATCAGGGCTGTGTGGTGGTGTGCTGAGTCATTAGGTAGTATCAGGGCTGTGTGGTGGTGTGCTGGGTCATTAGGTAGTATCAGGGCTGTGTGGTGGTGTGCTGGGTCATTAGGTAGTATCAGGGCTGTGTGGTGGTGTGCTGAGTCATTAGGTAGTATCAGGGCTGTGTGGTGGTGTGCTGAGTCATTAGGTAGTAACAGGGCTGTGTGGTGGTGTGCTGAGTCATTAGGTAGTATCAGGGCTGTGTGGTGTTGTGCTGAGTCATTAGGTAGTATCAGGGCTGTGTGGTGGTGTGCTGAGTCATTAGGTAGTATCAGGGCTGTGTGGTGGTGTGCTGAGTCATTGGGTAGTAACAGGGCTGTGTGGTGGTGTGCTGGGTCATTGGGTAGTATCAGGGCTGTGTGGTGGTGTGCTGAGTCATTAGGTAGTATCAGGGCTGTGTGGTGGTGTGCTGGGTCATTAGGTAGTATCAGGGCTGTGTGGTGGTGTGCTGAGTCATTAGGTAGTATCAGGGCTGTGTGGTGGTGTGCTGAGTCATTAGGTAGTATCAGGGCTGTGTGGTGGTGTGCTGAGTCATTAGGTAGTAACAGGGCTGTGTGGTGGTGTGCTGAGTCATTAGGTAGTATCAGGGCTGTGTGGTGTTGTGCTGAGTCATTAGGTAGTATCAGGGCTGTGTGGTGGTGTGCTGAGTCATTAGGTAGTGACAGGGCTGTGTGGTGGTGTGCTGAGTCATTAGGTAGTGACAGGGCTGTGTGGTGGTGTGCTGAGTCATTAGGTAGTGACAGGGCTGTGTGGTGGTGTGCTGAGTCATTAGGTATTATCAGGGCTGTGTGGTGGTGTGCTGAGTCATTAGGTAGTATCAGGGCTGTGTGGTGGTGTGCTGAGTCATTAGGTAGTATCAGGGCTGTGTGGTGGTGTGCTGAGTCATTAGGTAGTATCAGGGCTGTGTGGTGGTGTGCTGAGTCATTAGGTAGTATCAGGGCTGTGTGGTGGTGTGCTGAGTCATTAGGTAGTATCAGGGCTGTGTGGTGGTGTGCTGAGTCATTAGGTAGTATCAGGGCTGTGTGGTGGTGTGCTGAGTCATTAGGTAGTATCAGGGCTGTGTGGTGTTGTGCTCAGTCATTAGGTAGTATCAGGGCTGTGTGGTGGTGTGCTGAGTCATTAGGTAGTATCAGGGCTGTGTGGTGTTGTGCTGAGTCATTAGGTAGTAACAGGGCTGTGTGGTGGTGTGCTGAGTCATTAGGTAGTAACAGGGCTGTGTGGTGGTGTGCTGAGTCATTAGGTAGTATCAGGGCTGTGTGGTGGTGTGCTGAGTCATTAGGTAGTATCAGGGCTGTGTGGTGGTGTGCTGAGTCATTAGGTAGTATCAGGGCTGTGTGGTGGTGTGCTGAGTCATTAGGTAGTATCAGGGCTGTGTGGTGGTGTGCTGAGTCATTAGGTAGTATCAGGGCTGTGTGGTGGTGTGCTGAGTCATTAGGTAGTATCAGGGCTGTGTGGTGTTGTGCTCAGTCATTAGGTAGTATCAGGGCTGTGTGGTGGTGTGCTGAGTCATTAGGTAGTATCAGGGCTGTGTGGTGTTGTGCTGAGTCATTAGGTAGTAACAGGGCTGTGTGGTGGTGTGCTGAGTCATTAGGTAGTAACAGGGCTGTGTGGTGGTGTGCTGAGTCATTAGGTAGTATCAGGGCTGTGTGGTGGTGTGCTGAGTCATTAGGTAGTATCAGGGCTGTGTGGTGGTGTGCTGAGTCATTAGGTAGTATCAGGGCTGTGTGGTGGATCTTCAGGTAGTAACAGGGCTGTGTGGTGGGTCATCAGGTACTGACAGGGCTGTGTGGTGGGTCATCAGGTAGTAACAGGGCTTAGTGGTGGGTCATCAGGTAGTAACAGGGCTGGGTCATCAGGTAGTAACAGGGCTGGGTCATCAGGTAGTAACAGGGCTGTGTGGTGGGTCACCAGGTACTAACAGGGCTGTGTGGTGGGTCTTCAGGTTGTAACAGGGCTGTGTGGTGGGTCATCAGGTAGTAACAGGGCTGTGTGGTGGGTCATCAGGTACTAACAGGGCTGTGTGGTGGGTCTTCAGGTAGTAACAGGGCTGTGTGGTGGGTCATCAGGTAGTAACAGGGCTGTGTGGTGGGTCATCAGGTAGTAACAGGACTGGGTGGTGGGTCATCAGGTAGTAACAGGGCTGTGTGGTGGGTCATCAGGTACTAACAGGGCTGTGTGGTGGATCTTCAGGTAGTAACAGGGCTGTGTGGTGGGTAATCAGGTAGTAACAGGGCTGTGTGGTGGGTCATCAGGTACTAACAGGGCTGTGTGGTGGGTCATCAGGTAGTAACAGGGCTGTGTGGTGGGTCATCAGGTAGTAACAGGACTGGGTCATCAGGTAGTAACAGGGCTGTGTGGTGGGTCGTCAGGTAGTAACAGGGCTGTGTGGTGGGTCATCAGGTAGTAACAGGACTGGGTGGTGGGTCATCAGTTGGTAACAGGGCTGTGTGGTGGGTCATCAGGTACTAACAGGGCTGTGTGGTGGATCTTCAGGTAGTAACAGGGGTGTGTGGTGGGTCATCAGGTAGTAACAGGGCTGTGTGGTGGGTCATCAGGTACTAACAGGGCTGTGTGGTGGGTCATCAGGTAGTAACAGGGCTGTGTGGTGGGTCATCAGGTAGTAACAGGGCTGGGTCATCAGGTAGTAACAGGACTAGGTCATCAGGTAGTAACAGGGCTGTGTGGTGGGTCATCAGGTAGTAACAGGGCTGTGTGGTGGGTCATCAGGTAGTAACAGGGCTGGATTATCAGGTAGTAACAGGGCTGTGTGGTGGGTCATCAGGTAGTAACAGGACTGGGTCATCAGGTAGTAACAGGGCTGTGTGGTGGGTCGTCAGGTAGTAACAGGGCTGTGTGGTGGGTCATCAGGTAGTAACAGGGCTGTGTGGTGTTGTGCTGAGTCATTAGGTAGTGACAGGGCTGTGTGGTGGTGTGCTGAGTCATTAGGTAGTGACAGGGCTGTGTGGTGGTGTGCTGAGTCATTAGGTAGTATCAGGGCTGTGTGGTGGTGTGCTGAGTCATTAGGTAGTATCAGGGCTGTGTGGTGGTGTGCTGAGTCATTAGGTAGTATCAGGGCTGTGTGGTGGTGTGCTGAGTCATTAGGTAGTATCAGGGCTGTGTGTTGGTGTGCTGAGTCATTAGGTAGTAACAGGGCTGTGTGGTGGTGTGCTGAGTCATTAGGTAGTATCAGGGCTGTGTGGTGGTGTGCTGAGTCAGTAGGTAGTATCAGGGCTGTGTGGTGGTGTGCTGAGTCATTAGGTAGTAACAGGGCTGTGTGGTGGGTCATCAGGTACTAACAGGGCTGTGTGGTGGGTCATCAGGTAGTAACAGGGCTGTGTGGTGGGTCATCAGGTAGTAACAGGGCTGGGTCATCAGGTAGTAACAGGGCTGGGTCATCAGGTAGTAACAGGGCTGTGTGGTGGGTCACCAGGTACTAACAGGGCTGTGTGGTGGGTCTTCAGGTTGTAACAGGGCTGTGTGGTGGGTCATCAGGTAGTAACAGGGCTGTGTGGTGGGTCATCAGGTACTAACAGGGCTGTGTGGTGGGTCTTCAGGTAGTAACAGGGCTGTGTGGTGGGTCATCAGGTAGTAACAGGGCTGTGTGGTGGGTCATCAGGTAGTAACAGGACTGGGTGGTGGGTCATAAGGTAGTAACAGGGCTGTGTGGTGGGTCATCAGGTACTAACAGGGCTGTGTGGTGGATCTTCAGGTAGTAACAGGGCTGTGTGGTGGGTAATCAGGTAGTAACAGGGCTGTGTGGTGGGTCATCAGGTACTAACAGGGCTGTGTGGTGGGTCATCAGGTAGTAAGAGGGCTGTGTGGTGGGTCATCAGGTAGTAACAGGACTGGGTCATCAGGTAGTAACAGGGCTGTGTGGTGGGTCGTCAGGTAGTAACAGGGCTGTGTGGTGGGTCATCAGGTAGTAACAGGACTGGGTGGTGGGTCATCAGGTAGTAACAGGGCTGTGTGGTGGGTCATCAGGTACTAACAGGGCTGTGTGGTGGATCTTCAGGTAGTAACAGGGGTGTTTGGTGGGTCATCAGGTAGTAACAGGGCTGTGTGGTGGGTCATCAGGTACTAACAGGGCTGTGTGGTGGGTCATCAGGTAGTAACAGGGCTGTGTGGTGGGTCATCAGGTAGTAACAGGGCTGGGTCATCAGGTAGTAACAGGACTGGGTCATCAGGTAGTAACAGGGCTGTGTGGTGGGTCATCAGGTAGTAACAGGGCTGTGTGGTGGGTCATCAGCTAGTAACAGGACTGTGTGGTGGGTCATCAGGTTGTAACAGGACTGTGTGGTGGGTCATCAGGTAGTAACAGGACTGTGTGCTGGGTCATCAGGTAGTAACAGGACTGGGTCATCAGGTAGTAACAGGACTGGGTCATCAGGTAGTAACAGGGCTGTGTGGTGGGTCATCAGGTAGTAACAGGACTGGGTCATCAGGTAGTAACAGGGCTGTGTGGTGGGTCATCAGGTAGTAACAGGGCTGTGTGGTGGGTCATCAGGTAGGAACAGGACTGGGTCATCAGGTAGTAACAGGACTGGGTCATCAGGTAGTAACAGGACTGGGTCATCAGGTATTAACAGGACTGTGTGGTGGGTCATCAGGTAGTAACAGGGCTGTGTGGTGGGTCATCAGGTAGTAACAGGACTGGGTCATCAGGTAGTAACAGGACTGTGTGGTGGGTCATCAGGTAGTAACAGGGCTGTGTGGTGGGTCATCAGGTAGTAACAGGACTGGGTCATCAGGTAGTAACAGGACTGTGTGGTGGGTCATCAGGTAGTAACAGGACTGTGTCATTAGTTGTTAACATATAAAACAACAGATAAAACAGTGAACTATGTTTGTACAGAAGGAACTAATGATAAAACAGTACATCATATAACATCCCTACACCGCCACATATCCACAACAGAACATGTTCAATACCACCATACAACGCTATCACAGTGTGTGTGCGTATTACTCTCTCTGTTCTGCTGTGTGGGACTCTTCACTGTCCCCTCTATTCCATAAGGTGTATTTTTACCTGCTTTTTTACCTGTGGTAGGTCATTGGTCATAACATACCCTTGTAAAACTGACCATCCTACCGATCCTCGACTTTGGCGATGTCATTTACAAAATAGCCTCCAATATCCTACTCAACAAATTGGATGCAGTCTATCACAGTGCAATCCGTTTTGTCACCAAAGCCCCATATACTACCCACCATTGCGACCTGTACGCTCTCGTTGGCTGGCCCTCGCTTCATACTCGTCGCCAAACCCACTGGCTCCATGTCATCTACAAGACCCTGCTAGGTAAAGTCCCCCCTTATCTCAGCTCGCTGGTCACCATAGCATCTCCCACCTGCAGCACACGCTCCAGCAGGTATATCTCTCTAGTCACCCCCAAAACCAATTCTTTCTTTGGCCGCCTCTCCTTCCAGTTCTCTGTTGCCAATGACTGGAACGAACTACAAAAATCTCTGAAACTGGAAACACTTATCTCCCTCACTAGCTTTAAGCACCAACTGTCAGAGCAGCTCACAGATTACTGCACCTGTACATAGTCCACCTATAATTTAGCCCAAACAACTACCTCTTTCCCAACTGTATTTAATTTATTTATTTATTTTGCTCCTTTGCACCCCATTATTTTTATTTCTACTTTGCACATTCTCCCATTGCAAATCTACCATTCCAGTGTTTTACTTGCTATATTGTATTTACTTTGCCACCCTGGCCTTTTTGCCTTTACCTCCCTTATCTCACCTCATTTGCTCACATTGTATATAGACTTGTTTATACTGTATTATTGACTGTATGTTTGTTTTACTCCATGTGTAACTCTGTGTCGTTGTATGTGTCGAACTGCTTTGCTTTATCTTGGCCAGGTCGCAATTGTAAATGAGAACTTGTTCTCAACTAGCCTACCTGGTTAAATAAAGGTAAAATAAATAAATAAAATAAATTGGGTAGTAGTAGGCAGTCGTTGTAAATAAGAATTTGTTCTTAACTGACTTGCCTAGTTTAATAAAAGGTTAAATAAATAAATACAATTAGTAGGGCTGTGTGGTGGTGTGCTGGGTCATTAGGTAGTATCAGGGCTGTGTGGTGGTGTGCTGAGTCATTGGGTAGTATCAGGGCTGTGTGGTGGTGTGCTGAGTCATTAGGTAGTATCAGGGCTGTGTGGTGGTGTGCTGAGTCATTAGGTAGTATCAGGGCTGTGTGGTGGTGTGCTGGGTCATTAGGTAGTATCAGGGCTGTGTGGTGGTGTGCTGAGTCATTAGGTAGTATCAGGGCTGTGTGGTGGTGTGCTGGGTCATTAGGTAGTATCAGGGCTGTGTGGTGGTGTGCTGAGTCATTAGGTAGTGACAGGGCTGTGTGGTGGTGTGCTGGGTCATTGGGTAGTGACAGGGCTGTGTGGTGGTGTGCTGGGTCATTGGGTAGTGACAGGGCTGTGTGGTGGTGTGCTGAGTCATTAGGTAGTGACAGGGCTGTGTGGTGGTGTGCTGAGTCATTAGGTAGTATCAGGGCTGTGTGGTGGTGTGCTGAGTCATTAGGTAGTGACAGGGCTGTGTGGTGGTGTGCTGAGTCATTAGGTAGTATCAGGGCTGTGTGGTGGTGTGCTGGGTCATTAGGTAGTATCAGGGCTGTGTGGTGGTGTGCTGAGTCATTAGGTAGTATCAGGGCTGTGTGGTGGTGTGCTGAGTCATTAGGTAGTGACAGGGCTGTGTGGTGGTGTGCTGAGTCATTGGGTAGTATCAGGGCTGTGTGGTGGTGTGCTGAGTCATTAGGTAGTATCAGGGCTGTGTGGTGGTGTGCTGAGTCATTAGGTAGTATCAGGGCTGTGTGGTGGTGTGCTGAGTCATTGGGTAGTAACAGGGCTGTGTGGTGGTGTGCTGGGTCATTGGGTAGTATCAGGGCTGTGTGGTGGTGTGCTGAGTCATTAGGTAGTATCAGGGCTGTGTGGTGGTGTGCTGGGTCATTAGGTAGTATCAGGGCTGTGTGGTGGTGTGCTGGGTCATTAGGTAGTATCAGGGCTGTGTGGTGGTGTGCTGAGTCATTAGGTAGTATCAGGGCTGTGTGGTGGTGTGCTGAGTCATTAGGTAGTAACAGGGCTGTGTGGTGGTGTGCTGAGTCATTAGGTAGTATCAGGGCTGTGTGGTGTTGTGCTGAGTCATTAGGTAGTATCAGGGCTGTGTGGTGGTGTGCTGAGTCATTAGGTAGTATCAGGGCTGTGTGGTGGTGTGCTGAGTCATTGGGTAGTAACAGGGCTGTGTGGTGGTGTGCTGGGTCATTGGGTAGTATCAGGGCTGTGTGGTGGTGTGCTGAGTCATTAGGTAGTATCAGGGCTGTGTGGTGGTGTGCTGGGTCATTAGGTAGTATCAGGGCTGTGTGGTGGTGTGCTGAGTCATTAGGTAGTATCAGGGCTGTGTGGTGGTGTGCTGAGTCATTAGGTAGTATCAGGGCTGTGTGGTGGTGTGCTGAGTCATTAGGTAGTAACAGGGCTGTGTGGTGGTGTGCTGAGTCATTAGGTAGTATCAGGGCTGTGTGGTGTTGTGCTGAGTCATTAGGTAGTATCAGGGCTGTGTGGTGGTGTGCTGAGTCATTAGGTAGTGACAGGGCTGTGTGGTGGTGTGCTGAGTCATTAGGTAGTGACAGGGCTGTGTGGTGGTGTGCTGAGTCATTAGGTAGTGACAGGGCTGTGTGGTGGTGTGCTGAGTCATTAGGTATTATCAGGGCTGTGTGGTGGTGTGCTGAGTCATTAGGTAGTATCAGGGCTGTGTGGTGGTGTGCTGAGTCATTAGGTAGTATCAGGGCTGTGTGGTGGTGTGCTGAGTCATTAGGTAGTATCAGGGCTGTGTGGTGGTGTGCTGAGTCATTAGGTAGTATCAGGGCTGTGTGGTGGTGTGCTGAGTCATTAGGTAGTATCAGGGCTGTGTGGTGGTGTGCTGAGTCATTAGGTAGTATCAGGGCTGTGTGGTGGTGTGCTGAGTCATTAGGTAGTATCAGGGCTGTGTGGTGTTGTGCTCAGTCATTAGGTAGTATCAGGGCTGTGTGGTGGTGTGCTGAGTCATTAGGTAGTATCAGGGCTGTGTGGTGTTGTGCTGAGTCATTAGGTAGTAACAGGGCTGTGTGGTGGTGTGCTGAGTCATTAGGTAGTAACAGGGCTGTGTGGTGGTGTGCTGAGTCATTAGGTAGTATCAGGGCTGTGTGGTGGTGTGCTGAGTCATTAGGTAGTATCAGGGCTGTGTGGTGGTGTGCTGAGTCATTAGGTAGTATCAGGGCTGTGTGGTGGTGTGCTGAGTCATTAGGTAGTATCAGGGCTGTGTGGTGGTGTGCTGAGTCATTAGGTAGTATCAGGGCTGTGTGGTGGTGTGCTGAGTCATTAGGTAGTATCAGGGCTGTGTGGTGTTGTGCTCAGTCATTAGGTAGTATCAGGGCTGTGTGGTGGTGTGCTGAGTCATTAGGTAGTATCAGGGCTGTGTGGTGTTGTGCTGAGTCATTAGGTAGTAACAGGGCTGTGTGGTGGTGTGCTGAGTCATTAGGTAGTAACAGGGCTGTGTGGTGGTGTGCTGAGTCATTAGGTAGTATCAGGGCTGTGTGGTGGTGTGCTGAGTCATTAGGTAGTATCAGGGCTGTGTGGTGGTGTGCTGAGTCATTAGGTAGTATCAGGGCTGTGTGGTGGATCTTCAGGTAGTAACAGGGCTGTGTGGTGGGTCATCAGGTACTGACAGGGCTGTGTGGTGGGTCATCAGGTAGTAACAGGGCTTAGTGGTGGGTCATCAGGTAGTAACAGGGCTGGGTCATCAGGTAGTAACAGGGCTGGGTCATCAGGTAGTAACAGGGCTGTGTGGTGGGTCACCAGGTACTAACAGGGCTGTGTGGTGGGTCTTCAGGTTGTAACAGGGCTGTGTGGTGGGTCATCAGGTAGTAACAGGGCTGTGTGGTGGGTCATCAGGTACTAACAGGGCTGTGTGGTGGGTCTTCAGGTAGTAACAGGGCTGTGTGGTGGGTCATCAGGTAGTAACAGGGCTGTGTGGTGGGTCATCAGGTAGTAACAGGACTGGGTGGTGGGTCATCAGGTAGTAACAGGGCTGTGTGGTGGGTCATCAGGTACTAACAGGGCTGTGTGGTAAATCTTCAGGTAGTAACAGGGCTGTGTGGTGGGTAATCAGGTAGTAACAGGGCTGTGTGGTGGGTCATCAGGTACTAACAGGGCTGTGTGGTGGGTCATCAGGTAGTAACAGGGCTGTGTGGTGGGTCATCAGGTAGTAACAGGACTGGGTCATCAGGTAGTAACAGGGCTGTGTGGTGGGTCGTCAGGTAGTAACAGGGCTGTGTGGTGGGTCATCAGGTAGTAACAGGACTGGGTGGTGGGTCATCAGGTAGTAACAGGGCTGTGTGGTGGGTCATCAGGTACTAACAGGGCTGTGTGGTGGATCTTCAGGTAGTAACAGGGGTGTGTGGTGGGTCATCAGGTAGTAACAGGGCTGTGTGGTGGGTCATCAGGTACTAACAGGGCTGTGTGGTGGGTCATCAGGTAGTAACAGGGCTGTGTGGTGGGTCATCAGGTAGTAACAGGGCTGGGTCATCAGGTAGTAACAGGACTAGGTCATCAGGTAGTAACAGGGCTGTGTGGTGGGTCATCAGGTAGTAACAGGGCTGTGTGGTGGGTCATCAGGTAGTAACAGGGCTGGATTATCAGGTAGTAACAGGGCTGTGTGGTGGGTCATCAGGTAGTAACAGGACTGGGTCATCAGGTAGTAACAGGGCTGTGTGGTGGGTCGTCAGGTAGTAACAGGGCTGTGTGGTGGGTCATCAGGTAGTAACAGGGCTGTGTGGTGTTGTGCTGAGTCATTAGGTAGTGACAGGGCTGTGTGGTGGTGTGCTGAGTCATTAGGTAGTGACAGGGCTGTGTGGTGGTGTGCTGAGTCATTAGGTAGTATCAGGGCTGTGTGGTGGTGTGCTGAGTCATTAGGTAGTATCAGGGCTGTGTGGTGGTGTGCTGAGTCATTAGGTAGTATCAGGGCTGTGTGGTGGTGTGCTGAGTCATTAGGTAGTATCAGGGCTGTGTGTTGGTGTGCTGAGTCATTAGGTAGTATCAGGGCTGTGTGGTGTTGTGCTCAGTCATTAGGTAGTATCAGGGCTGTGTGGTGGTGTGCTGAGTCATTAGGTAGTATCAGGGCTGTGTGGTGTTGTGCTCAGTCATTAGGTAGTAACAGGGCTGTGTGGTGGTGTGCTGAGTCATTAGGTAGTAACAGGGCTGTGTGGTGGTGTGCTGAGTCATTAGGTAGTATCAGGGCTGTGTGGTGGTGTGCTGAGTCAGTAGGTAGTATCAGGGCTGTGTGGTGGTGTGCTGAGTCATTAGGTAGTATCAGGGCTGTGTGGTGGATCTTCAGGTAGTAACAGGGCTGTGTGGTGGGTCATCAGGTACTAACAGGGCTGTGTGGTGGGTCATCAGGTAGTAACAGGGCTGTGTGGTGGGTCATCAGGTAGTAACAGGGCTGGGTCATCAGGTAGTAACAGGGCTGGGTCATCAGGTAGTAACAGGGCTGTGTGGTGGGTCACCAGGTACTAACAGGGCTGTGTGGTGGGTCTTCAGGTTGTAACAGGGCTGTGTGGTGGGTCATCAGGTAGTAACAGGGCTGTGTGGTGGGTCATCAGGTACTAACAGGGCTGTGTGGTGGGTCTTCAGGTAGTAACAGGGCTGTGTGGTGGGTCATCAGGTAGTAACAGGGCTGTGTGGTGGGTCATCAGGTAGTAACAGGACTGGGTGGTGGGTCATAAGGTAGTAACAGGGCTGTGTGGTGGGTCATCAGGTACTAACAGGGCTGTGTGGTGGATCTTCAGGTAGTAACAGGGCTGTGTGGTGGGTAATCAGGTAGTAACAGGGCTGTGTGGTGGGTCATCAGGTACTAACAGGGCTGTGTGGTGGGTCATCAGGTAGTAACAGGGCTGTGTGGTGGGTCATCAGGTAGTAACAGGACTGGGTCATCAGGTAGTAACAGGGCTGTGTGGTGGGTCGTCAGGTAGTAACAGGGCTGTGTGGTGGGTCATCAGGTAGTAACAGGACTGGGTGGTGGGTCATCAGGTAGTAACAGGGCTGTGTGGTGGGTCATCAGGTACTAACAGGGCTGTGTGGTGGATCTTCAGGTAGTAACAGGGGTGTGTGGTGGGTCATCAGGTAGTAACAGGGCTGTGTGGTGGGTCATCAGGTACTAACAGGGCTGTGTGGTGGGTCATCAGGTAGTAACAGGGCTGTGTGGTGGGTCATCAGGTAGTAACAGGGCTGGGTCATCAGGTAGTAACAGGACTGGGTCATCAGGTAGTAACAGGGCTGTGTGGTGGGTCATCAGGTAGTAACAGGGCTGTGTGGTGGGTCATCAGCTAGTAACAGGACTGTGTGGTGGGTCATCAGGTTGTAACAGGACTGTGTGGTGGGTCATCAGGTAGTAACAGGACTGTGTGCTGGGTCATCAGGTAGTAACAGGACTGGGTCATCAGGTAGTAACAGGACTGGGTCATCAGGTAGTAACAGGGCTGTGTGGTGGGTCATCAGGTAGTAACAGGACTGGGTCATCAGGTAGTAACAGGGCTGTGTGGTGGGTCATCAGGTAGTAACAGGGCTGTGTGGTGGGTCATCAGGTAGGAACAGGACTGGGTCATCAGGTAGTAACAGGACTGGGTCATCAGGTAGTAACAGGACTGGGTCATCAGGTATTAACAGGACTGTGTGGTGGGTCATCAGGTAGTAACAGGGCTGTGTGGTGGGTCATCAGGTAGTAACAGGACTGGGTCATCAGGTAGTAACAGGACTGTGTGGTGGGTCATCAGGTAGTAACAGGGCTGTGTGGTGGGTCATCAGGTAGTAACAGGACTGGGTCATCAGGTAGTAACAGGACTGTGTGGTGGGTCATCAGGTAGTAACAGGACTGTGTCATTAGTTGTTAACATATAAAACAACAGATAAAACAGTGAACTATGTTTGTACAGAAGGAACTAATGATAAAACAGTACATCATATAACATCCCTACACCGCCACATATCCACAACAGAACATGTTCAATACCACCATACAACGCTATCACAGTGTGTGTGCGTATTACTCTCTCTGTTCTGCTGTGTGGGACTCTTCACTGTCCCCTCTATTCCATAAGGTGTATTTTTACCTGCTTTTTTACCTGTGGTAGGTCATTGGTCATAACATACCCTTGTAAAACTGACCATCCTACCGATCCTCGACTTTGGCGATGTCATTTACAAAATAGCCTCCAATATCCTACTCAACAAATTGGATGCAGTCTATCACAGTGCAATCCGTTTTGTCACCAAAGCCCCATATACTACCCACCATTGCGACCTGTACGCTCTCGTTGGCTGGCCCTCGCTTCATACTCGTCGCCAAACCCACTGGCTCCATGTCATCTACAAGACCCTGCTAGGTAAAGTCCCCCCTTATCTCAGCTCGCTGGTCACCATAGCATCTCCCACCTGCAGCACACGCTCCAGCAGGTATATCTCTCTAGTCACCCCCAAAACCAATTCTTTCTTTGGCCGCCTCTCCTTCCAGTTCTCTGTTGCCAATGACTGGAACGAACTACAAAAATCTCTGAAACTGGAAACACTTATCTCCCTCACTAGCTTTAAGCACCAACTGTCAGAGCAGCTCACAGATTACTGCACCTGTACATAGTCCACCTATAATTTAGCCCAAACAACTACCTCTTTCCCAACTGTATTTAATTTATTTATTTATTTTGCTCCTTTTATTGTTATTTTTATTTCTACTTTGCACTTTCTCCCATTGCAAATCTACCATTCCAGTGTTTTACTTGCTATATTGTATTTACTTTGCCACCCTGGCCTTTTTGCCTTTACCTCCCTTATCTCACCTCATTTGCTCACATCGTATATAGACTTGTTTATACTGTATTATTGACTGTATGTTTGTTTTACTCCATGTGTAACTCTGTGTCGTTGTATGTGTCGAACTGCTTTGCTTTATCTTGGCCAGGTCGCAATTGTAAATGAGAACTTGTTCTCAACTTGCCTACCTGGTTAAATAAAGGTGAAATAAATAAATAAAATAAATTGGGTAGTAGTAGGCCGTCGTTGTAAATAAGAATTTGTTCTTAACTGACTTGCCTAGTTTAATAAAAGGTTAAATAAATAAATACAATTAGAAGGGCTGTGTGGTGGTGTGCTGAGTCATTAGGTAGTATCAGGGCTGTGTGGTGGTGTGCTGAGTCATTAGGTAGTGACAGGGCTGTGTGGTGGTGTGCTGAGTCATTAGGTAGTATCAGGGCTGTGTGGTGGTGTGCTGAGTCATTAGGTAGTGACAGGGCTGTGTGGTGGTGTGCTGAGTCATTAGGTAGTATCAGGGCTGTGTGGTGGTGTGCTGAGTCATTAGGTAGTGACAGGGCTGTGTGGTGGTGTGCTGAGTCATTAGGTAGTATCAGGGCTGTGTGGTGGTGTGCTGAGTCATTAGGTAGTGACAGGGCTGTGTGGTGGTGTGCTGAGTCATTAGGTAGTATCAGGGCTGTGTGGTGGTGTGCTGGGTCATTGGGTAGTGACAGGGCTGTGTGGTGGTGTGCTGGGTCATTGGGTAGTGACAGGGCTGTGTGGTGGTGTACTGGGTCATTGGGTAGTGACAGGGCTGTGTGGTGGTGTGCTGAGTCATTAGGTAGTGACAGGGCTGTGTGGTGGTGTGCTGGGTCATTGGGTAGTGACAGGGCTGTGTGGTGGTGTGCTGGGTCATTGGGTAGTGACAGGGCTGTGTGTGCTGGTGTGCTGGGTCATTGGGTAGTGACAGGGCTGTGTGGTGGTGTGCTGAGTCATTGGGTAGTAACAGGGCTGTGTGGTGGTGTGCTGAGTCATTGGGTAGTATCAGGGCTGTGTGGTGGTGTGCTGAGTCATTAGGTAGTATCAGGGCTGTGTGGTGGTGTGCTGGGTCATTGGGTAGTGACAGGGCTGTGTGGTGGTGTGCTGAGTCATTAGGTAGTATCAGGGCTGTGTGGTGGTGTGCTGAGTCATTAGGTAGTGACAGGGCTGTGTGGTGGTGTGCTGAGTCATTAGGTAGTGACAGGGCTGTGTGGTGGTGTGCTGAGTCATTAGGTAGTATCAGGGCTGTGTGGTGGTGTGCTGAGTCATTAGGTAGTGACAGGGCTGTGTGGTGGTGTGCTGAGTCATTGGGTAGTATCAGGGCTGTGTGGTGGTGTGCTGAGTCATTAGGTAGTGACAGGGCTGTGTGGTGGTGTGCTGAGTCATTAGGTAGTGACAGGGCTGTGTGGTGGTGTGCTGAGTCATTAGGTAGTGACAGGGCTGTGTGGTGGTGTGCTGAGTCATTGGGTAGTATCAGGGCTGTGTGGTGGTCTGTTGAGTCATTAGGTAGTGACAGGGCTGTGTGGTGGTGTGCTGAGTCATTAGGTAGTAACAGGGCTGTGTGGTGGTGTGCTGAGTCATTAGGTAGTGACAGGGCTGTGTGGTGGTGTGCTGAGTCATTGGGTAGTATCAGGGCTGTGTGGTGGTCTGCTGAGTCATTAGGTAGTATCAGGGCTGTGTGGTGGTGTGCTGAGTCATTGGGTAGTATCAGGGCTGTGTGGTGGTGTGCTGAGTCATTAGGTAGTATCAGGGCTGTGTGGTGGTGTGCTGGGTCATTAGGTAGTATCAGGGCTGTGTGGTGGTGTGCTGAGTCATTAGGTAGTATCAGGGCTGTGTGGTGGTGTGCTGGGTCATTAGGTAGTATCAGGGCTGTGTGGTGGTGTGCTGAGTCATTAGGTAGTGACAGGGCTGTGTGGTGGTGTGCTGAGTCATTAGGTAGTGACAGGGCTGTGTGGTGGTGTGCTGGGTCATTGGGTAGTGACAGTGCTGTGTGGTGGTGTGCTGGGTCATTGGGTAGTGACAGGGCTGTGTGGTGGTGTGCTGAGTCATTAGGTAGTGACAGGGCTGTGTGGTGGTGTGCTGGGTCATTGGGTAGTGACAGGGCTGTGTGGTGGTGGGCTGGGTCATTGGGTAGTGACAGGGCTGTGTGGTGGTGTGCTGGGTCATTGGGTAGTGACAGGGCTGTGTGGTGGTGTGCTGAGTCATTAGGTAGTGACAGGGCTGTGTGGTGGTGTGCTGAGTCATTAGGTAGTGACAGGGCTGTGTGGTGGTGTGCTGGGTCATTGGGTAGTGACAGGGCTGTGTGGTGGTGTGCTGGGTCATTGGGTAGTGACAGGGCTGTGTGGTGGTGTGCTGAGTCATTGGGTAGTAACAGGGCTGTGTGGTGGTGTGCTGAGTCATTGGGTAGTAACAGGGCTGTGTGGTGTTGTGCTGAGTCATTGGGTAGTATCAGGGCTGTGTGGTGGTGTGCTGAGTCATTGGGTAGTGACAGGGCTGTGTGGTGGTGTGCTGGGTCATTGGGTAGTGACAGGGCTGTGTGGTGGTGTGCTGGGTCATTGGGTAGTGACAGGGCTGTGTGGTGGTGTGCTGGGTCATTAGGTAGTATCAGGGCTGTGTGGTGGTGTGCTGAGTCATTAGGTAGTAACAGGGCTGTGTGGTGGTGTGCTGGGTCATTGGGTAGTGACAGGGCTGTGTGGTGGTGTGCTGAGTCATTGGGTAGTAACAGGGCTGTGTGGTGGTGTGCTGAGTCATTGGGTAGTAACAGGGCTGTGTGGTGTTTTGCTGAGTCATTGGGTAGTAACAGGGCTGTGTGGTGGTGTACTGAGTTACTCTGTGTAGATGATGACTATTGATTGATGTGAACTTACAAAAAAAATTCTAAAATGAAGAACAAAAAGCCTCTTCTGCTAGCTCTCCTTTTGTCTTTATTGGTTGTTATCTCTCTATTGATTTCATTAACCTTTTAGTCATTTAATAGACACTTATTCAGAGTGACTTACAGAAGCAATTAGGGTTAACCCCAGAAGGTCGATATCCGAGCCCCCCGCGAAAAGTTAGCAGTATAATAAAAAAAATATCCCCATTAAATTCCTTCACTTTAAGCTCCTTTTCTTTTCTCAACCCTTTCGCGTCTGCGTATGTCTCACTTCCCGCATCAACAGTGAAAGTTGACTGAGCTAGATCCATGTTTGTCAGAGCCACAAAACATCCCCGAAATCGGTCTTCTCACAAAATCGTCTGCAGCGAGCTATTACGAGCCCTTTATGGAAAAGATGAGACTCTCACAAACACGATGGTTTTACGAGCCCTTTATGGAAAAGATGAGACTCTCACGAACATGAAAGTGTTCTCTGTTTTCCCACTTCGACACCCACAAACGGATCTGCCTACTTCTGTCTGCAGCGTCTGAACAGTTTGGGCTCCACAGTAATAGCAAAATTATCGTTGGCATGGCATTCTTAAAACAATTCCATATAGTTTAGTAGAACCCCGTATTTCTCTCTACATTTATTGATTGGTATTTCTCTTTTTTTGACATTTTTATCAGACACTCTTATCCAGAGTGACTTAGCCAGTGCCTCACTTTTCAGGTTACCGGTCCGACGCTCTAAACCTATAGGCTACCTATCTATCTCTCTCTGTCTCCCTGTGTGTTGTTGGTCCAGTTCTCTGCCTTTCTAGTGATCCCTCTGCCTGCGTTCCAAGTGATCCCTCTGCTCTCTGGTTACGCTCAAAGAGATGGGAAGAGTCAGAAACATGATTTCTTTCACAGTGCAATTAGAGACTTTCATGATCTAATTAAAATGCAAAATAATCCAATAATTGAGGACAGGATGTTGGTCTCTGTGTGTGTGTGTGTGTGTGTGTGTGTGTGTGTGTGTGTGTGTGTGTGTGTGTGTGTGTGTGTGTGTGTGTGTGTGTGTGTGTGTGTGTGTGTGTGTGTTTGTACGTTTGTGTAGTCAAAAAATAGAGTGAACAAATGTGACCGACGATGAAGGCCATTCATGAAGATGCCTCTAGCGACGCCAGCCTGGTGTGTTGATGCAATATGTCCGGATGGGTTGGCTGTATATTTGCATCTCACAGGAGATTGCCAAGCATTTGCCATGGCAATCTCCAGGACGAGACATTCCCACGGAAGTCCTGGGGTCAGTGATGCCAGGACAGATGTGAAGATTAATGAAAACTTTAATCGATTAAATTAATGTTACTTTGTGAATTGTCATGTTTGAATTGTCATGTTTGGATTTTTCAAGAGTTCATAAAGAGCTATGAATGTTATATGTTTTATGGTATTGTAAGTGCTATGGCTTTATTGTTACAGAGAAACTGTGTTATTCTGTTCGTCAGACGGCAGTCAAGCCCACTGGCCAAACCCACTAGCTACAGGTCATCTATAAGTATTTGCTGGGTAAAGCTCCGCCTTATCTCAGCTCACCGGTCATTGCAAAAATCACTGAAGCTGGAGTCTTATATCTCCCTCTCTAACTTTAGGTATCAGCTGTCAGAGCAGCTTACCGATCACTGCACCTGTACATAGCCCATCTGTAAATAGCCAATCCAACTACCTCATTCCCATATTATTACTTACCCTCTTCCTCTTTTGCACCTCAGTATCTCTACTTGCACATCATCATCTGCACATCTATCACTCCAGTGTTATTGCTAAATTGTAATTATTTCGCCTCTATGGCCTATTTATTGCCTTACCTCCCTAATCTTCTACATTTGCACACACTGTACATCGATTTTTAGATTGTGTTATCGACTGTATGTTTGTTTATGTGTAACTCTGTGCTGTTGTTTTTGTCACACCGCTTTGCTTTATCTTGGCCAGGTCGCAGTTGTAAATGAGAACTTGTTCTCCACTAGCCTAACCGGTTAAATAAAGGTGAAATAAAATAAATAAATAAATACATAAATGTTCAAAGAGGAACGACACAGGGGTGAGCTCCTATCATACAGTTTTGAAGTGTGGTGATTAGTTTAGAGAATGCATGAGAAGTTGTATGGCTCGTACGAGCCACGCAAAGCGACAATTACACAGTAGGACATTTTGGGATTTGGCACTTTTGGAAGAATAAAAGCATTGTTCATGGAGTCATTGTTAACCGATTTCTTGATGTACGATTGTATGTGATAGGGGTGTATTTTCTACATATTTAGAAAATCTGAGATGACAGTGTTGTTAACAAAAGGCTAAGCTTAAGAGCTAGCATATTTATTTCATTTCATTTGCGATTTTCATGAATAGTTAACGTTGCGTTATGGTAATGAGCTTGAGGCTATAAATAGGATCCCGGATCCGGGTTTGCTCGTCGCAACTGGTTGTATGCTCTCTCTAATTCTCTCTTTTTCTCTCTTTCTTTCTTTCTCTCTCTCTGAGAACCTGAGCCCTAGGACCATGCCTCAAGACTACCTGGCAAGATGACTCCTGGTTGTCCCCAGTCCACCTGGCCATGCTGCTGCTCCAGTTTCAACGGTTCTGCCTGCGGCTATGGAACCCTGACCTCTTCACCGGACATGCTACCTGTCCCAGACCTGCTGTTTTCAACTCTCTAGAGACAGCAGGAGCGGTAGAGATACTCTTAATGATCGGCTATGAAAAGCCAACTGACATTTACTCCTGAGGTGCTGACTTGATGCACCCTCGACAACTACTGTGATTATTATTATTTGACCATGCTGGTCATTTATGAACATTTGAACATCTTGGCCATGTTCTGTTATAATCTCCACCCGGCACAGCCAGAAGAGGACTGGTCAACCCTCATAGCCGGGTTTCTCTCTAGGTTTCTTCCTAAGTTTTGGCCTTTCTTGGGAGTTTTTCCTAGCCACTGTGCTTCTACATCTGCATTGCTTCCTGTTTTGGGTTTTAGGCTGGGTTTCTGTACAGCACTTTGAGATATCAGCTGATGTAAGAACCGTAGTCCTTGTATTCCTCAGTAATATTCCTTGAATTAGTATTTGGTGAAATGACTAACGGGTAAACGTTATTCACACTACACATAGAATATATGCTTGGCCTCTAACTGTGCATCGCCAAGGTTAAAAAGTTCCTCGGGATCGGTGTTCCGTCAATGTAACGGCTGTTGGTTGAAGGTGAGGACCAAGGTGCGGCGTGGTACGTGTTCATCTTAATTATTTGAACTAAACACTGATTAACAAAAATAACAAAGAGAAAGAATAAAAAACAAAACAGTTCTGTCTGGTGCAGAAAGACACAAAACAGAAAACAACTACCCACAAGACACAGGTGGGAAAAGGCTACCTAAGTATGGTTCTCAATCAGAGACAGCTGCTTCTGATTGAGAACCACACCCGGCCAAACACACAGAAATAGAAAACATAGAACACGAAAACATAGAATGCCCACAAAAAAACTCACGCCCTGACCAAACCAAAATATAGACATAAAAGGATCTCTAAGGTCAGGGCGTGACAGTCAATCATGTTGGGAAAATAATTCCATGATATCAGCCTCTTAATATTTACATAACAGTTACCTTGGACACATGTAACTTATGACATTCCGAGTGGTGACGTAAGGCTTGCTACCTTGACTACAACCATTGGATATACTAATGGGCCTGTAGCATTTATCCCTGGAAAATGTGTTGTGTATTCACAGAGATGGGAACCACTGATGTATTTTGAGTGAGAGCTCAAGTGACAAATGGAGAAAAACAAAAAATAAATAAAACCTCTCTGGGATAGGGGGGACGCTTGCGTCCCACATGGCCAATTGCCAGGGGAAATGTAGAGCGCCAAATTCAAAATAAATTGCTATTAAAATCAAACTTTAATTAAGTCACACATGTAAGATACCAAATTAAAGCTACACTCGTTGTGAATCTAGCCAACATGTCAGATTTCAAAAAGGCTTTTCGGGCAAACGCATAAGATGCTATTATCTGATGATAGCACAACAGTAAACAAAGAGAGAAAGCATATTTCAACCCTGCAGCAGCTACACAAAACGCAGAAATAAAATATAAATCATGCCTTACCTTTGACGAGCTTCTTTTGTTGGCACTCCAATTTGTCCCATAAAAATCACAAGTGGTCTTCAGACCCATTGAGTCCACCCATGCAAGGAGAGTACCGTACAAAACACTGGAATGATGGAGTAGACAGAGGCCCCATTATGTCTCTGGTGAGAGGTAATGTACTACATAGGGAATAGGATGTCATTTGGGACGTATCTATAGATCAAACACATGGTGAAAGGTGTTATAATATTACACACAGCAGCTACCAAGCCACGCCAGCAGAACCCTTCACAGACAGGGTGATTCCACGCCAGCAGAACCCTTCACAGACAGGGTGATTCCACGCCAGCAGAACCCTTCACAGACAGGGTGATTCCTCGCCAGCAGAACCCTTCACAGACAGGGTGATTCCACGCCAGCAGAACCCTTCACAGACAGGGTGATTCCACGCCAGCAGAACCCTTCACAGACAGGGTGATTCCACGCCAGCAGAACCCTTCACAGACAGGGTGATTCCACGCCAGCAGAACCATTCACAGATAGGGTGATTCCACGCCAGCAGAACCATTCACAGATAGGGTGATTCCACGCCAGCAGAACCCTTCACAGATAGGGTGATTCCATGCCAGCAAAACCATTCCCCAATAGGGTGATTCTACAGCAGCAGATCCATTAACCAATAGGACAAATCCACGCCAGCAGAACCATTCACCAATAGGGCGATTCTACAGCAGCAGATCCATTAACCAATAGGGCAATTCCACGTCAGTGTAGGCAGAATATAGAACATACGTTTTTTTTATATCTCGTTTTGTTCTGTCAATTTTGACACGTAAACTTAATTAGGAGGAAGGATGTTTCACATGTGCGTGTGTGTGTGTGTGTGTGTGTGTGTGTGTGATATATCGACCAGACATTCTGTGTCTGTTGCCTGGGGTTCTGTGCATTACTGCGCTGGAGAGATGTCAAACACAATTAAAATTGTATGAAGAACACACTCAAACACACATACAGACACACACACTCAAACACACGCCTGTATATGTAGGAAGACATGGCACCTCTGCTTTCTAGCTTCTAAGCAACTTTCAGTGTTTTGCTTTTTTGTGTGTTATCTCTTACATTATTAGCCCAGAATGGTTTTTGTGTTACAACCAGGAACACGACTTTCCAAAATTGGATCCTTTGTTCGTACCTCTTAAGTCTACCCCTTCCTTTTTCGAACATTCTGTTAAAAATCGCGCAACTTTTCAGCGTCCTGCTACTCATGCCAGGAATATAGTATATGCATATGATTAGTATGTGTGGATAGAAAACACTCTGAAGTTTCTAAAACTGGTTAAATCATGGCTGTGACTATAACAAATCGTGTGTTTCATTGAAAAACGCAAGAAAAACTGCTCTCTGAAAGCTAAAAATAATTTCCATAAGTCACTTTCATGAGTTGTTAAAAGGGCACAACATTTATTATCGACCTGCATGCAATTCATACAGATTCCACACGATGTCGCCATTGTCGTTATTTTCAATTGAATTTTTTCTTGGAAAATCCAACTAACTGGATTCCGTTTCTTCCGGTCTCCACCAGGATGTTTTCAATGTGCACATTGGCAGCCATTGATTTGCAGACGAGGAGCTATTGAATATACATCGCCCTGTAATCATTTTGATAGATTATAAACGTTTACTAATACCTAAAGTTGGATTACAAAAGTATTTCGAAGTGTTTTGTTAAAGTTTATCGTCGACTTTTTTAATTTAAAAAAATGACGCAGCGTTTAAAAACGATGTTTTTTTCTGAATGACACAGCTTCCATAGAAAGCTATTTTGGGTATATATGGACCGATTTAAACGAAAAAAAGACCCAATAGTGATGTTTATGGGGCATATAGGAGTGCCAAGAAAGAAGCTCGTCAAAGGTAACGAATGTTTTATATTTTATTTCTGCGTTTTGTGTAGCGCCGGATAAGCAAAGTCTTTGTTTACGTCGCATTCAGGCATTTTGGGGTGTTGCATGCTATCAGATAATAGCTTCTCATGCTTTCGCCGAAAAGCATTTTAAAAATCTGACTTGTTGGCTAGGTTCATAACGAGTGTAGCTTTAATTCAATACCCTGCATGTGAATTTTGATAAAGGTTTGAGTTTTAACGAGTACATTTAGCATTTAGCTTAGTGCATTTGCATTTCCAGGTGTCTACTTGAGACATCTGCGTCTCAAGTAGGAGCAAGAAGTTTTAACTTATCCCACAGGCTGCCCCTAAAACGGCCACGGTGGTGAAGAGGTATTCAGAGTGGACTTCTAGTCCGACTCAGGAGGCGTACACACCATCCACCGCTTCCGAGTATATTACTCGCTAATGTTCAGTTTCTGGACAATAAAGTAGACAAACTCAGGGCGAGGATATCCTTCCAGAGAGACATCAGGGACTGTAACATACTCAGTTTCTACGGAATCATGGCTCTCTCCGGATATACTGTCCCTGTCCATTTAGCCAGCTGGGTTCTCAGTACATCGCGCAGACAGGAATAAAGAACTCTCCGGGGGGAAAAAAGGCGGTGGTGTGATTGTGATAACAGAAACTCAAGTCCTTTTTTTCACCTGACCTAGAATACCACACAATCAAATGCAGACCGTATTACTTCCCAAGAGAATTATCTTCGGTTATTGTCACAGCCGATACCACGACAGTCCTAAAGGAACTACACTGGACTTTATGAAAACTGGAAACCAGATATCCTGAAGCTGCATTTATTGTAGCTGGGATTTGAACAAAGCAAATTTGAGGAAAACGCTACCGAAGTTCTATCAACACATTGACTGCAGCACTCACGCTGCTAAAACACTCAACCACTGTTACTCTAATAATTGGCCTAGTGTCGTCCGGGTTAGGGTGGGTTTGGCCGGCAGGGGTGTCCTTGTCTCATCGCGCACTAGCGACTCCTGTGGCGGGCCGGGCGCAGTGTACGCTAACCAATTTGGCAGGTGCACAGTGTTTCCGCCGACACATTGGTGCGGCTGGCTTCCGGGTTGGATGTGCGCTGTGTTAAGAAGCAGTGCGGCTTGGTTGGGTTGTGTATTCGGAGGACGCATTGCTTTCGACCTTCGTCTCTCCCGAGCCCGTACGGGAGTTGTAGCGATGAGACAAGATAGAGACTACTAACAATTGGATACCACGAAATTGGGGAGAAAAACTGCGTCTTTTTTTATTTTTATAATGAAAGCGTGAACCACAGCAATTAACTGGTGAGGTGACTGGGAATATAGTTGAAAACAAACCGTTTAGTTGGCAATCAAACGAAAAATCTGGGCCGCCCCCTGGTGGTGAATGTAGGAAACAACTCCTCCACTTGGCTGATACTCAACAAAGGGTCCCCACAAGGGTGCGTGCTCAGCCCCCTCATGTACTCCCTGTTCAACCATGACTGCGTGGCCAAGCATGTCTATAACCCAATCATCAGGTTTTCAGACGACACAACAGTTGTAGGCCTGATTTCACCAACAATGATGAGACAGGCTACAGGGAGGAAGTGAGTGTCCTGGCAGAGTGGTGCCAGGAAAATAACATCTCCCTCAATGTCAACAAAACGAAGAAGCTGATCGTGGACTTCAGGAAACAGCAGAGAGTGCACGCCCCTATCCACATTGACAGGACCGTAGTTGAGAAGGTGAAAAGCGTCCACTTCCTTGGTGTACACATCACCGACAATCTGAAATGGAGGTTGAAGAAATTTGGCATGGCCCCTAAGACCCTCACAAACTTTTACAGATGAATAATTGGGAGCATCCTTTAGGACTGTATCACCGCCTGGTACGCAACTGCACTGCCTGCAACCCCAGAGCTCTCCAGAGGGTTGTGCGGCCTGCCCAACTCATAACTGGGGGCACACTGCCTGCCCTCCAGGACACCTACAGCCGCCGATGTCACAGGAAGGCCAAAAAGAATATCAAGGACATCAACCACCCGAGCCAAGGCCTGTTCACCCCGCTATCATCCATCCAGTATGTGATATCAAAAGAGAGGTTGATCTTCTGGTTGATTTAAATATTGACTGGCTTTCATCAGGTTGCCCACTCAAGAGAAAGCTTCAAACTATAACTAGTACCTGCAACCTCGTTCAGGTTATCAGTCAACCTAACAGGGTAGTTACAAACAGCACAGGAATGAAATCATCAACATGAATTGATCACATCTTTACTAATGCTGCAGAAATTAGCTTGGAAGCAGTATCCAAATCCATTGGATGTAGTGATAAGAATATAGTAGCCATATCTAGGAAAACCAAAGTTACAAAAGCTGGATCGAATATAGTGTATAAGAGATATGTTTTGTAGTGATTCCTATGTTATTGATGTAAAGAATATTTGAAGTTCTGTGGTGTGTAATGAGGAGCAGCCAGACGCTGCAATTGACACATTTATGAAATTGCTTAGACAAGTTACAAATAACCATGCACCAATTAAGAAAATGACTGCAAAAACTATTAAATTCCCATGGATTTATGAAGAATTTAAACATTTTACGGTTGAGAGGGGAAAAGGAATGACAAATAAGTCTGGCTGCACAACCGATTGGCAAACGTCCTGCAAAATAAAATAAAAATAATAATAAAATAATATCATTTAAATAAATTGATTAAAAAGAAGAAGAAACTACATTATGACACAAAGATAAATTACATAAAAAAATGATAGTAAAAAGCTTTAGAGCACCTTAAATGACTTTTTAGCCAAAAAGGCAAACACCATCATATATGGCTCATTCATCAGAAAACCCACTGATATTGCCAACTACTTTATTGAGTTTTTCATTGGCAAGATTGGCAAATTCAGGCATGACATGCCAGCAACTAACGTTGACACTAAACATCAAAGCTGACAAATTATCAAATACAAGCATTGTATTCCGTGTGGAAGAGGTGAAAAAAAATATTTTTTTGTCTATCAACAATGACAAGCCACCGGAGTCTGACAACTTGGATGGAAAATGACTGAGGATGATAGCTGCACATTTTGCCTCTCCTATTTGCCATATCTTCAATTTAAGCCTACTAGAAAGTGTGTACCCTCAGGCCTGGAGGAAAGCAACATTAATTCCTCTACTTAAGAATAGTAAAGCCCCCTTTACCTGCTCAAATAGCCAACAAATCAGCCTGTTTCCAAACCTTAGTCAATTTTGGGGAGGAAACTGTGTTTGACAGATACAAAGCTATTTTAACAGACTTTCAATACACTTTCAGACAACAGACTTTCAATACACTTATAAGGAAGGCAATTAAAAAAACAAAGCACTTACGCAAATGACGATGATTGGCTGAGAGAAATTAATGGGGGTTAATGGGGGCTGTTTTGTTAGACTGGCTATTGACATTATCGATCATAATCTGCTGCTGGAAAAACTGTTGTGTTATGGCTTTACACTCACGCTATACTGTGGATAAAGAGTTACTTGTCTAAGAGAACATAGAGGGTGTTTGTTAATGGATGCCTTTCCAAAATAATCTAGGTAGAATCAGGAATTCATCAGGGCAGCTGTCTAGGCCCCTTAATTTTTAAAAACATTACTAAAGACATGTCACTGCCTTTGAGTAAAGCCAGTGTGTCTATGTATGCGTATGGCTCAAAACTATACACTTCAGCTACTACAGAGACTAAAATGACTGCAACACTTAACAAAGAGCTGCAGTTAGTTTCAGAATGGGTGGCAAGGAATAAGTTAGCCCTAAATATTTCAAAAAGCATTGTATTTGGGACAAATCATTTACTAAACCCTCAACCTCAACTAAAAATTGTAATAAAAAATGTGGAAATTGAGGAAGTTGATGTGACTTAACTGCTTGGAGTAACCCTGGATTGTAAACTGTCATGGTCAAAACATATTGATACAACAGTAGCTAAGATGGGGAGAAGTCTGTCCATAATAAAGTGTTGCTCTGCCTTCTTAACAACACTATCAACAAGGCAGGTCCTACAGGCCCTAGTTTCTACCTTTTTAACAGCACTATCAACAAGGCAGGTCCTACAGGCCCTAGTTTCTACCTTTTTAACAGCACTATCAACAAGGCAGGTCCTACAGGCCGTAGTTTTGTTTCAACTGGACTACTGATCAGATTTGTGGTCAGGTGCCACAAAGATTTGCTCAGAACAGGGCAGCACTGCGGGCCCTTGGATGTACACAGAGAGCTAACATTAATAATATGCATGTCAATCTCTCTTGGCTCAAACTAGAGGAGAGATTGCCTTCATCACTACTTGTATTTGTGCGAGTTATTGACATGTTGAATGCACCGAGCTGTCTGTCTAAATTACTGGCGCACAGTTCGGACACCCATGCATACCCCACAAGACATGCCACCAGAGGTGTCTTCACAGTCCCCAAGTCCAGAACAGACTATGGGAGGTGCACAGTACGGCATAGAGCCATGACTACATAGAACTCTATTCCACATCAGGTAACTGATGCAAGCAGTAAAATGTGGATTTAAAAAAGGCAGTAAGTTGCTGAGGAACAGCTTTTTAGACAATGTTTTGAGAGGAATGTGAGATTAGACCGACAGTCACAGTTTGCCTTTTTTCAGGAGAGGCTTTACTACTGCGTTTGGTACACATCCAGAGAATAGGGTGATGTGTATTATGTTCAACATAGAAGGGCCAAGCTCTTTCAGTAGTTTAGTTGGAATTGGGAGTAGGGGCCTGAGGGCACACACTTAGTGTGTTGTGAATTCTGTTATGAAGGTATTGTAATGTTTTTCAATTTGTATAACTGTCTGAATTTTGCTGGACCCCAGGAAGAGTAGCAGCTGCCTTGTCACAAACTAATGGGGATCCATAATAAACCCCAGGAAGAGAAGCTGCTGCTTTGGCAGGAACTAATGGGGATCCATAATAAACCCCAGGAAGAGGAGCTGCCGTCTTGGCAGGAACTAATGGGGATCCATAATAAACCCCAGGAAGAGGAGCTGCCGTCTTGGCAGGAAATAATGGGGATCCATAATAAACCCCAGGAAGAGGAGCTGCCGTCTTGGCAGGAACTAATGGGGATCCATAATAAACCCCAGGAAGAGGAGCTGCCGTCTTGGCAGGAAATAATGGGGATCCATAATAAACCCCAGGAAGAGGAGCTGCCGTCTTGGCAGGAACTAATGGGGATCCATAATAAAACCCAAGAAGAGTAGCTGCTGCATTGACAAGAACTAATGGGGATCCATAATAAACCCCAGGAAGAGGAGCTGCCGTCTTGGCAGGAACTAATGGGGATCCATAATAAACCCCAGGAAGAGGAGCTGCCGTCTTGGCAGGAAATAATGGGGATCCATAATAAACCCCAGGAAGAGTAGCTGCTGCCTTGGCAGGAACTAATGGGGATCCATTATAAACCCCAGGAAGAGGAGCTGCCGTCTTGGCAGGAACTAATGGTGATCCATAATAAACCCCAGGAAGAGGAGCTGCCGTCTTGGCAGGAACTAATGGGGATCCATAATGAATATAAACACAAATAGGGTCCAGCATACAGCTGGAAGGTTTAGAGTCCATTACTATTTTTTGTGAATGTTTCAAGAGATAGATGATAATAAAAACTAGAGTGTCTCCATTGATCCGAGGTACTGGCAGTTCTTTGTAGCCTCAGGACAACTGAGTTAGGAGAAATATGCATATTCAAAGATGAGTCCGTCATTTGTTTTCTGATGATCGTGATCTTTTCATCAAAGAAGTTCAATGAATCAATCACTGCTGAAGTGAAGGCCCCACTTGGGGAATGTTGCTTTTTAGTTAGCTTTGCGACTTTATCAAAAAAAGCCAAAAAAAGCTGGTAGAGACCAATTTCAGTTTCAGTTTTCTGGAATCTTGCTTCAGGGCTCGAGTATTTTCTGTATAGCAAAGCGTTAGTTTCTTGTGACATATTTTGTTAGTTTTAAGTGCTGTGACTGCATCTAGGGTATTACTTAAGTTTAAGTTTAGATCCTCGGTTAGGTGGTTAACTGTTTTTTGTACCATAACATCCTGTCTGGAAGGGCATCTAGGTATCTTTGGCTTGGCTGAGAATTTTTAGCGTGTCTTTTGATAATACTTGGTTTGGGTCTAAGCAAATGATTTGTTGCGATTGCAAACATAATAAGATGATGGTCTGATTATCCAGGATTACGAGGGAAAACATTTGGATCTACACTATCTATTCCATGGGGCAAAACTAGATCCAGGGTGTGATTGTGGCAATGTGTAGGTCACGAGACATGTTGGACAAAACGATGATGGCTCCGAATGCCTTTTGGAGTGGGGTCAAAAAATATGAATATTATCTGCCACGACTACGAGGTCCATTAACAGGAACACTGTATACGGCCCAGTAGGCCTGTACACATTAGCTATTAAAAGTGGTGATCGAGTAGGCTGCATATATTTTATGACTAGAACCTCAAAAGACAGAAAATACAGTAATTTTATTTAGTGAATTGAACATTTTCTGTCATAAATGCAAACAACAGCTCTGAAGCTTGGCTTTCTATCGGTTGAATGAGCGACACTGGTTGAGCATAGCGAGAGCATTTCTTTTCCAGAAGCCGGGAGAAAATTGTCTGGTCATGGTAGATTAACACTATTACCTGTACTTACCGTTGGCACAGACACTGTTTTCCATCCTTTCCTATACATCAATTGCTTCTGAAGCTGGACTTCCAACTAGGCTATCGTCACTGTTAGGCAATATAGTTCCCCTGCATATTATCAGGACAGCGACTGCAGTTTAAAGGCATACCATTACTTAGATTTTTCTGCTGGTGGAGGTCCTGCAGATCAGATCAAATCAAATGTATTTATATGTATTTATAAAGCCCTTCGTACATCAGCTGATATGTCAAAGTGCTGTCCAGAAACCCAGCCTAAAACCCCAAACAGCAAGCAATGCAGGTGTAGAAACACCTGATCCTTGTCCTGATAAAGCATCTGGGGTGAAAAAAAGTTGAATTAAAAAAAGACAAGTGAGAACTAAGAAGTTGGTAAATTAAATTTGTTTAAAAAACAAAACAGAATTTGATTAAAATCGTTATTAAAAGTAAAAAAGTGACAAAAGTTTGGCAGGTAGCCGAGTAGGAACAAACAGTACATCAGCACGGAGACAACAAGGAAGTGACATCAAGAACTGCACAAGCTTGTTTGTGGGGACAATGTTGGTGATGAATTTCCTAATGAAGCCGATGACGGAGGTGGTTAGCTTGTCGAGTCCCGGATCATATACTAGTCAGCGCTACCAAAGCAGTCTTGTAACAAAGCCTCCGAAACGGAAGACCATTTCTCAACGGAGCACGTCATAGGTACTTCCTGTTTGAACTTCTGCTTGAAAACAGGAAGCAGCAGTATAGAGTTATAATCTGATTTGCTGAAGTGGGGACAAGGGAGGGCCTGGTGTACCTGCTTGTGGGTAGAGAAACAGTGGTCTAAGTTTGGCATTTCCACAACGTGGAATTAAAATCATCGGCGACAAGGAAATCAGCCTCCGGGTGCATGGTTACCTGCTTGTTTTTTTGCCTCGTACACTTTCTTAAGTGCCAGCTTGTTGTTTTTTTATTTTCCTGAGGTGGACTATATACTGCAGTCACGATAACAGACAAAAACTCTCTCGGGAGGCAGAAGTGTCGGCATTTGGTATGCTGCAGACTCCGACTGAGTGACAGGCTCTTTGCTGAATTATCATTTTGACATCTAACCGGGGCTGTAGGGGGGGGGGGGGGAACAAATGGGGGTGGGGGGTGGGGGAATGGGGAAACAAATGGGGGGGGGGGGGGGATATACACACACATATCCTAGACGCAAAATACCTCTTTTTTTTTAAGTTGAGTCAGCGACATTTAAGATTTTACTGTGTAATTCACATCACATCGAACTTAATTTTCTCCTCATATTGAAAAAAAAAAAAGTGGACTACCTTTTTGATAATCCATATTCAAGGGACGTGACATCTCTATCAATCACAGCAAGCACCGCATCACACCGAGATCACACCGCATCACACCGCATCACACCGAGATCACACCGCATCACACCGCATCACACCGCATCACACCGCATCACACCGAGATCACACCGCATCACACCGCATCACACCGCATCACACCGCATCACACCGCATCACACCGCATCACACCGCATCACACCGCATCACACCGCATCACACCGCATCACACCGAGATCACACCGCATCACACCGCATCACAC